>NC_134584.1:38357986-38507986 GCF_037038515.1 Microtus pennsylvanicus | reverse complement strand
AGCGCTCCATTCAGAACAGACTCTCAGTTCCTCAGAGCTCTATCAGGCTGTCAGGCTGAGCTCCAGGGTCCCCTGCTTATCCTCTCAGGGACTCTACCCTAGCGGTTTCCCAGAGAGGCCATCTCCCCTGTTGAGTGTCAGCACAGACATGTCTCACTGTGGGGGACTCCTGGTGGCCTTTCGTGGGTGAGCATACACACTATAGACAGCCTGGTGCTGCAACGGTAACAATTTGTGAGTAACTGCTAGTTGAAGGAACACCAGTGGCCAAGTGCTGGATCCCTGCCCTCCTGAGGAGCCTCACACTTGGAATCCAGCTGGTTTGTGGTGTGTGCACTCACACTCATGTAGTAGTTGGTTTCAGGTTACACTGTCTGTTTACTAAAAGTTACAAGAGAAAGACAAAAAAATTCCAAGCATATTTACCTGAAGGAGTTGAAGATCTCCTTGAAATGTCTCAGGGTCATAGCATGGGTAGGAAATTGCCCTCTTAATGGAAAACATCTGTTCAAGTTTCTCTTTCTGAGCGACAGAGTGGGCACCAAGAATAACTTGAGGCTTGCCTCTCCTGAAAAGAAAATCAAACAACACTTAGTAAAGAGAACAGAGAAAGCTCAGCTCCGGGTTTAATGTCCTCAGTGTTTGCAGCTGGTGTCAGAGTTAAAAACAAGTACAAAATGGGACCAGGGCTTAAAGAACTCTGTTTGGTGTTTTGGTGTCTTCTACCTAAGACTCCCTACATGTGTTAGGATGCAGTCCATTTGCCATGTGTTTTCAAGGAGAAAGCAACCAGGGAGTTCCTGACTTAGGGAAAAAAAACTTGAGTTGGGATAGCCTGGAGAGGTGGGGAGCAGGGCATTCCTGGACAGGCACCATGGGTTTGGGTGGCTGGGCTGGAGGACCTGGGCTCTGCTGGAGTAAAGGAGGAGCTTCCCATGTCTTCAGCTGCTTCGGATTTGTGCAGCAAAGTCTGTAGTGGCCTTCTGGGTGGATGACACCCAGTGGAAAGAGCCAACCCAAAGGCATAGCGTGGACTGACCTTTGTGTTCTCCAGAAAAATAGTAAACCTTATTGTTGTATTCAAAATAGGAAAGATGGTCCAAGGCCTGCTTTTAGGAACCCAAAGAAAGAGATGCTTTATCAGTGAAACTGTGAAATCAAGAATTTCACACCCACATGCAGATGAACATGGACAGCCCTCCTATAAACACACACACACACACACACACACACACACACACACACACACACACACATCCACCCCACCCTTTCCTCCCCCCAGACCCTGCTGCCTCACGTATGGACATGTACATAGACCCACACAGAGACTAACCTCCTCCAACCAAACACAAACACAGAAGCAAGCAGAACTAGAGCTAACTCCTAATCTAGTTCATGAACCAATGAGAGACGAGAAAAACTGTATCCCAACTTGTTGGGTCAACTTGTTATCATTTGGTCCTGTCAATTGATGAATTTGTCAGTGCCTAGCTTTCTCATTTGCATAAATTGTGCTGACATTTTTTACTTGACAAATTTTATTTCGTACCACAGCACAACTTCATATATAATTTTAAGCTGAATTTTTAATTCAGGCAATTTGTGCTAGAGTGAACAGGGACTATCAGGAAGTGCTTATCAACAACAGATATCAGTTAAAGAACAGTAATTCCTCGTGATAAATATGACTCTGTCTTGACAAAAATGACTCAAACCATTAGTGAAAGTTATAGGGTACTAGTATTTTTTTCACATAATCAAGGAGTAGTAATTTCCTGGGATCACTCTAAAATACCCTATTAAGGTGGGAAAAGACCAGTGACAGGGAACAAATGAGCTGTGACCATAGGACACACTCAGTGTGATTGACATTGATTGTGTAAAGATGCCTGTGAACCCATCAGGGACAGAATACTGTGAGAGATTGTGTGCAAGTGATCAGACCGGGTGAGTTAACTGGGTGCTGTTATGTCCCTATCTTTTCCAGTTCTAATACTGTTATTTATATTAGTATTGTGCATTTTAGTCTTATACTATCTGGCCCTTGTTTGTGAGGCAAATATCACAACAGGATACGGTGCTGGTTATGGGTACCCACTTTCTTCTCCATTCCACACTAATTGTGGCTTTGGACTGGGTAGCTCTGAGTCAACACTGGGCGTGAGAGGAGCTGGGAGTGAGGGAAGACTTACAGGTCACAGTGAGCAGCGGTCAGGACCCAGTTTTCGTTGATCAAAGCCCCTGCGCAGATTTCCAGCCCTTTGATGAGAGCCATGTAGCGTCTGGCGTGGGATGGAACCTCATTTCCTCCTATAATTCCCTTACAGGATTCTGGAAAAACTAAGAGATTGATAGAGAGTGAAATCCTTGCTTATGCCATCATCCTTTACCCCAGGACAGTTTGGCTGAAAAAAAAAATTACCCTGCAAATTCTTAGCTGTGTGTTCTATGCCAGGGAACAGAGTAGATCAAGCTCCCAGGCTCTGGCTAGTGCTTGCTGCTGGAGCATTTGCCCCAGGGCTGTGTTCCCAGCCACACACACACACACACACACACACACACACACACACACACACACACACGCTTCACAGCACTGGCTCAAGCTCAGCTGGGTGCTTGGCTTTTGTTTTGTTTGTTTGTTTGGGTCTCATGTAGCCCATGCTAGCCTCAAACTGGCTCGGTTGTCATCCTACCTCTGCCCCCCAAATGCTAGGATTGCAGCCACGTACCACATCAGACTTAGAGTTTAGCTTTAACTTTTATTATAAGCAAACATACCTACTTTTACTTTCTGTGCCATGTACCTAAATTTATGCTCTCTGTCTCTTTTTCCCTCTCTCTTTCCTGCTTCTCCCTACCCTAGTCTCTCTTCTTTCCACTTCTTGGTACCCGTTTATTCTTTTTTACCCTCTTCTTCTTGCCATTTCTTTTATTATCCTTTTTTCTCATTATGATTAAATGACAAATACATAGAATGCGTTTCTTTCTGTGTAATAGGTCTCAGACTTTATTGTCATGGTAATAACTTATAGCCCATATTTAAATGATATACATTCCATAGACCCACTTGAGGGGATGGTTTGGGACCAGGAAACTTTTGTGTTAAATAAGCATCTTGATTGTGATGCAGGTGGTCCTCTGAGCAGCAGAGGACTGTGGATGTGTCTAGGAAAGAAGTGATTGATACTAATTGTGACGCTGTGGCCTGTCATCACCAGCAGATGGCATCTCACAGAGTCATTTGATACAGGGTAGACATTCCAGATCACCAAGTGGCCAGAACTGGAGGGCTGGAAGGGAGTAAGGCAGACTGAGTTGGCAGCATCCTCAATTGAACCTCCCAGGACTTGGCTCTAGCCTCAAACAGACTTTCTGCTACTCAGTTTGCATGGAAACTAATTCTCTACTCTCTTGTGCAGAAGCAAAGATACCGAGAGCCTTCTTGAATTGTCACAGATTTAAAAAAAAATCTATTATTAGTAAAATCTGTACCCATGTAAGTAAAAACAAACAAACAAACAAATAAACTGTAGCATTTTAATGCCTGGACAGGAAAAGGTATTTGTTGTGTTAATCTGCCTATAAAGAAGTTCAGCCCACTGATTTGGTTTTCTGAGCCTCATGTTAGACTTCTTTATGTGTATGAGTGTTTAGCCTGCATGTATGTCTGTGGAGGCCAGAAGAAAGCCTTGGATCCCCAGGATCTGGAGTTTTGGTGGTAGTGAGCCACCATGTGGGTGGTGGGAACTGAACCTGGGTCCTGTGCAGGACTTAACTGTGCAAGCTCTCTCAACAGTTCCCAGCCCCCATTGTTGCACTAACTGAGGATTAGAATTAATTTCTAATCAATTCACAATCATTCCATTTTTCCACAACTATTTTTTGAGCATCTGCTATTAAAACAGAAGTGAATGGAACACAATTCTCTCCACCCAAGACTGTAGCACTAGGAAGGCGGACAGGACAGGCAAGGCTGGTATTGTGTGCCATTCACAAAGGGTGACAGAGCTTGGGAGTGTTTGGCCCGGATATCTATGAGGAGCTGCAAGGTCTCAGAGATAGGAGCTGCTAAGTCTTCTTGAAGGAGGTTTAAAGGTACATAAGAGCTCAGGTGAGGCTAAAGGAGGTTTCAAACCAGTTAAGCAAAAGGCAGAGCTCTGGGGATCCTGAGAAGGAAATGGGTGCCCACGAAGTGATGCCAAATTGAGCTTGTTGGTCATCTTCATTTAAACTCTTTTGAGGCCCAGCTTTAATATGCTTTCAGACTTTAACATTTTAATTGCTATATATATGCATATATATACATATATTATTATATGTGCATACATACATATATATTTTTCCCAAGGTCCGACTTAGCTCGTTGCTATTCTTTTCATTGTTCTGTTTGCATTTACCCCTGCTTCTGCAGTTTTTCCCGATCTCTCTGCATAACTGTATCTTGAATTCTTCCCTAGCAGAGTTCAAATCACCTATTCAAAATGTAGGTGGGAAATGTCAGGCGACTTTGTAAAGTTAGAGTGGGGAGGAAGTCTCTTTTCTGGGCGTTGGCGCCCCCTACAGGTGGGACACTGGAGTATTGGCCTTAAAAACTCACACTATAATAACAAGTTTATTATCTGTATGGCAGTTTTAGTAAACGTATTAAAAGTAAAGAAAACATGGCTTTGTGGGAGCCTAGGCAGTTAGGATGCTCACTTTACTAGACCTGGATGGAGGTGGGTGGTCCTTGGACTTCCCACAGGGCAGGGAACCCTGATTGCTCTTTGGGCTGACAAGGGAGGGGGACTTGATTGGGGGAGGGGGAGGGAGATGGGAGGCGGTGGGGGGAGGAGGCAGAAATCTTTAATAAATAAATAAACTTAAAAAAAGCAAAGAAAACATTCAGAAGCTATAGTGACAGTACTAACGGAGCACCCATGATTCTCAGGCACCCACTCCTAACTGACACCCCTCATAATGTTAATTACAGTGGAAGACAGGGGTGTTTTCCCAGGTAGATAAGATAAGAATGAAGTTTAAACACCCAAGTTCACACCACTAATAATGTCAAAGCATTGTCCTAACACATAGTGCAAGCCCATATTTTCCCATTGTGAAGCACAGTCCTCTCCAGTCGTAGCTTCTTTCATAGTCTTTTCTTTTAACATTTTTCTTACAAAGCTATGAGAATCTAATAGAACAAGACATACACATGCAATTTAAAATTTTACATATAACGTTGGGACAGCCACGGACTTTCTGATGTCTAAGCAGGGCCTTGAATAGGCGCTCAGATCCTGTGCCAGTGTTCCAGTTCTGAAGATGTGATTGAACCTGAAATCAGAGCTTAAGCCTAGCACTTCTACTAACCAGCTGCGTGTTCAGATCATTTGGGAACCTTTGGTCTTGGTTTCCCAAGTGTGAGATGGAGATGATGACATCACAGATGATGACATTGAGCATCTTAGTGTTCATGAGCCAGTGTCCGTGAGCCAGTTAATATACTGTTATTTTTTATGAGTTTTATTAAGGACAGGCATTTGTTCATGTGCACTCATATGTATGCATATGTGTGTGTGTATGTGTGCATACATGTGTGTATGAAGTTAAGATTATTTTACACTGATACTGTTATTGTCTTCATCATCCCACTGCTGGGCATGAACACAGCTACAAACAAAATCTTGAACCTAAACGTTGTAAGACTTACCTGAGAGCATTCAGTTGTACTTACCTGATTGGCAGGTCAGTTAATACAGCCTGTACATCCCTACTTTAATGGCAGTTTTTCACTTAAAGACCTTGCTTGGTAGAGGTCTGGATTTGTAAGAGTCACTAGATGTGGCTGATGCTTTCATATTATGGCCTCAGACACTTAGATACATCTATCTATCTATCTATCTATCTATCTATCTATCTATCTATCTATCTATCTATCTATCTATCTATGTATCTATCTATCTATGTATCTATCATATCTATCTATCTATCTATCTATCTATCTATCTATCTATCTATCTATCTATCTATCTATGTATCTATCTATCTATGTATCTATCTATCTATCATATCTATCTATCTATCTATAATACCTATCTATCTATGTATCTATCTATCTATGTATCTATCTATCTATCCTCCATCTATCATCTATCTATCTATCTATCTATCTATCTATCTATCTATCTATCTATCGCTATACACCTTTTAGATAGCAAAGACAAGCGGTGCATTAAAAATGATTGGGGCATTATCATTTTCTTTCCCCTTTTATATAACATTTAACATAATTTAAACCAATATAGAGTTCTATTTTCTCACGAGCAAAAGGACAAAAGCATACAAAAGTATGTCTTACCTCCAGAAACCAGAAGGAGAATGATGGCCGTGGGGAGAAAGGAGGCAGGAGGCATCCTGCTGCTTCCAGTGCCCATCCGCATCTGGAGAGTGCTATTCTAGTGCTATTCTACTGGCTTCAGTAACACAGGAGACACAGAGCTCTTTGCCCTGCCTCCTGCCCCCTCTCCCTTGTTTTATGCAGAAGCTACTGGTGTTTTATTACTGGAAAGTTAAGTCTTATTTTATCTGTGGTGTGAGTACTTACTTGTTTCATAAGCTGCATTTATTTCCTTTGGGGTTAGGTGTTTCCTATCCAAAAGGGCAAATGTGAAGTCATGGGACTATGCTAATTAAGAAAAAAACATTAGAAAGAAAAAACTGTGCTTAAAAGGAAGTAATCCAATAAAAATGGGCTAAATCTGAATAGATACTTCTTCAGAGAAGTCTGTGGTGGCCAAGGAGCAGATGCAGCAATCACCAGGGAAGTGTAAATCAATTAGAATGGCTGTCATCAAGAATAACGTGTTAGAGTCACTTTTGTCTCTGTTGATGGGAATGCAGATTAGTACAGGTTTCATGGAAAACAGTGTGGGATCCCTTAAAACTAAAAACAGATTATTATAGGATCCCACAGTCCCACTGCTGAGTGTGTATGTCCAAAGGAGATGAAATTATTATATCGAAGAGATACTTAGAGGGGCCAAAGAGATGGCTCAGTGATGAAGAGCATTTGCTGCTCTTACTTAGGATTAGATTTCAATTCCTATGTGCCCATGTGGGGCATCTTATGACTGCCTGTAACTCCAGTTCCAGGGGATCTGATGTCTTCTCCTGGCTTCCTTGGCTACCCAAATGCATGTGCACCATGCATGTGGACATGTGCACATAAACATACAAACAGATACTCATAAATAAAGAATCAAAGTCTTAAAAAACCCGGGATAGTTACATGTCCATTCTTACGGTAGCACTAGTCATACACGCTACGATTGGGAATCAATCTGGACTGCTCATCAGTGGATCAATGGTACCTCCCACGAAGACTCCTCATGACTGGTTTGCACAATTTGTTCTTCATATCCTTATGCTAGCAGGTCTGGAGGGTTTAAGATGGGAGAGGGTGGGTTTGTCTCTAAGGAGAAGTAAAATAACAAGAACTGCAATGAATGGGCAGGTGGGGGGAATGGGGTCTGTTTAGTCCTTTTAGCCAGCAAGCAAAGAACAGATTAACTGCACAGGGCAGGATGAGAGTAATTGGTCCACATGCTACAAAGAAATTAGAGGAGCACGAGGTGATAAGGGAGGGAGAATGTGTGGGTTCCAGGGGTGCCCTGGAATCGTCTGTCCTCACAAGGACAGAGGTTATGGAGCAGTTGCAGTAACCGTGGCCTGACAATCGTAAGGCAATGATGGATTTAGACTCAAAGTCATGGCAACTCCAGTTTAAATTAAGACAACCAAACTGCTGGCCAATGCTGGAAAACCCTGGAATGTGTAGCTGAGAAAACATTTCAACATGAGATTAGTAGTGGTTGAGGCTGTAACTTTTCCTCCTCAAGTCTTTTTAGAGATTGTTCACCCACAAACCTGGACTAAATAGTTGTGTACCTCTAGCTGTTTGTGGGGAGATTCATCTCTCTCACACACAAAAATGGAGGTGCCATGTGCATTGTAGAGGCCCTTTATCACAGGAGGCCTGGCTAAGAACCTGTATCATACATCAGTGAGATTCCTCAGCTAATCTCTGCCTCATGTGCTTAGGTCTCCTATGCGCCCCGGCTGTTACCATGGCAACCAGGATCTGCATAGATCCACCCAACATTCCCTTAATTTAATCCCTCACAATGTATTTCTCTTCTTGCATTTCTGACCACTCCCATTGCCATTGGGCATGAGATGTTGAAAGATTTTCTTGGAAGATCCAGAACTAGAGATAAGGCCAGGAAATGCCTGCTGAGGAAAATCCAATCAACGCACACAGATCCAGTGTAAGACTTCTCCTTTGAGTGTAGATTAAACAAAACTGATTTGCAATACAACCTAGAAAGTAGCTCCACCGTGCCCCCTCCAGAGGTGACTGAGGTGGCAGTGAACCCCACAGATACTTGCCCTCACCCCTTTGAATTTCCACCCTGCTGCTCTGGCTCACTGTAATGGTCTGTCCTGTCCCTTTAAGAGACAAGCCACTCCCAAGCCCTCCCCTGGTCCGCTGAGGCAGGCAGATCTTACTTCCTGCTTGTAGCCTGAGTCTCTCCCCTTTTTCCATCTTCCTCTTGAAGGGGCAGCTTCTGGGTAAAAATGTCAAATAGGAATGAGGTCTATAGGGTTGGGGATATAACTAAGTTGACGGTCTTTGCCTAGCATGCATGAAGCTGGAAAATTAGTTTGTCCAGATGCTCAGAAAAGAATAGCACAAATATCAGCCAACACAAGCAGTAAGTGTCTGTGTGGCCTGGACAATATCAGTTTTGTGGAATGATGGAGCAAAACCCCAATTGGAATTGATTTAGGGGAGAACTAGAATAGATAGATTGGAGTCAGGGAACAAAATAGCATAAAGGAAAAAATGCTACCATAAAGAAGATGAGTTCATCAAGAACAATGGCAATGGGTTTCTGATCCTACTGCACGCACTGGCTTGGTGGGAGCCTAGGCAGTTTGGATGCTCAACTTACTAGACCTGGATGGAGGTGGGGGTTCCTTGGACTTCCCACAGGACAGGGAACCCTGATTGCTTTTCGGGCTGGGGGGAGACTTAATTGGGGGAGGGGGAGGGAAATGGGAGGCGGTGGCGGGGAAGAGACAGAAATCTTTAATAAATAAATAAATTAAAAAAAAAAAAAAAAAAAAGAAGATGAGTTCACGAAATTGAGAGTCCAGGGCACTGCACAGATACTGAATCACCTAAGGCAAGACAGAAAGAGTGTATAGAAAGAATTCTAACCCAGGGTCTAGAGTATTTTAGAAATGAAGGAGATCCTAAAAAACACTAACTGGAGTGAGCATGTGGCCTAGCAGTTTCCTCCTGAATGCACACAAAGGAAATAATGGCAGGGACCAAAACAGATTCTTGTCGAGTATTAGCTATACACAGGAGGTGAGGCCAACCCAACACCACTAGTAGGTGACTGGACACACAGCCGAGCATTATTTAGCTATAAGAGAGAGAGACGTTCTCATACGTGCTGTGACAAGAATGAGCCTTAAAGATTCAGTCAAAGGGAAAAGTATATGATTCAGCTTATTTGAAATATTTAAATACTAAAACTCATTGGGACAGATAGATTGGAGGTTACCAGGTGCTGAGGGAAAGAGAGAATAGGAAGGCATTGCCTAACGGTTATGGGGTTTCTGCTATGAAGTAATAAAAAAGATTTTGAAATGTAGTAGTGAGAATTTGGATCATTATGCATCTATTTAATATTATTGAATTATATTACTAATACACCTAAAATGACATTTTTCTAAAACATCCAGTATTTAAATTAGTGATGTGATATACCTAAAATCCTTGAATTACACGTTATACGGGTGAATTGTTTGGTCTATGTCTTCATGCAGTGAGTAAACAAATTCAGAAATGCATGACTGTCCCAGCAGGCAGAGCAGCTGCAGCAGCATGCAAGGCAGCCAGTGGTTTAGGTGGTGACTTGAAGAGATGTACTGCGGTGTGCTGGGAACCTGGGGAGGGCAGTCCATTACCTAGAAAACCCACTACACAGAAACTTTTGGCCTAGACCACATCTAAACAAATTCTAACCAAATGAATTTGGTGAGAACCCCATCAAAGTCTGTTCTCATGTCAGGGTTCAATCTGAATCCCCGGTTCCAAAAGTCAGTGAATTACAGTGGACTCTTTCCCCACCCCATCCTTTATTGAAGGAAAGAAAAGAACAGTTCTAGCCTACAGCTCTGGCAGAAGCACAGGCGTCCATGGCCTTCTGCAACCTCTACTCCAGTCCACGCCTTCCTGACCTGCACTCCCTGCCCTCAAATCCTCCTTGTCTACTTTACAGAAAGCCATCATCAATAAGTAAAGGTACTCTAACACCTGTAATATATTCCTTCCTGCTCTGTATTCGGGCACTCTGTAAATTCAGATGCAAACAATACTTTCCTAACTGATTACGTCTGTAGCTGGGAAGTTTGCAGCCTCTCCCCTAATGTGAGTTTCTGCCCTCCATTTCAACAAGCATCCATCCTTAGCAAGTTTTCACTCTAGGTCAGAATTGAGTATTGTTATGAACATGCTGCTCTGAGACCATGTCTAACCTCCCTCCCACCTTGAAGCAGACTTCTGCCCCTTATATCTTGTATATGCAGACACTCTAGAGTTGCCACTGCCTCTGTATTGCTGCCAGAAGAAATCCCTCTTTACCAAATACAGATCCTTTGCCTATGAAAAACCTTAACTGACTGGTGTTGACAATTACCTTTCTTCTCTGGAAGTGGGCAAAATACCTTCCAGCACTACAAATGCTAGCCAGTAGGGGTGAGGCTTCTAGCTGGGCACCTGCTCAATTTTTCCATGTTCAATTACAGAAGTGACATCTTCAGCAATAGGGCCTAACCTTCAAGTTGTGGAGGGAAACCAAAGCCTTTGCAATAGCTTGTGATGTTTAGGAGTCTATAAGACCCCTTTGGCCAATGACTCAAGATTTCTAGCATCAGGGTGGAGGGTGGAGTGTACTTGGTTGCATTAGATATCTAGTTAGGGGCCTTGTCTCTCCCATTGTATGGTGACTCCACTTAAATTCATATTTAATATGTATATATTTATGAAGTGTAGTAAGGCTCCTGCCCTGCTTGTTTGTGGGCGTCATCTTTGGGGGAACCTGAGAAAGCTGGGTGCTGGTCACATCCTGGCATAGCTGGTCTCTTTGCTCCTGTCCAGTGTTTGTGGTATGGGAATGTCTGGTGTCTCTTACACCTGTTTAAGGTATTGGCAGAACAGAGGATGAAGTTAAGGGAAAAAAAATTTTAGGACCAAGGAATTGAGGGGGATGTATCTGACCTGTTTAAGGTGGAGCAGACAGTACGGAACTAATATCACATAATTAGAGTCTTAATAAAACAGGCAATGGGTAGGGTAGAAGGAATACTTGAAAATATGATTATCTACATTTGGGAGGCAGAGGCAGATGTATCTCTGTGAGTTCAATGCCAACCTGTTCTCCAGAGCAAATTCCAGGGCAGCCAGAGCTACACAGAGAAACCTTGTCTCAAGAAAACAATAAACAAGCAAACAAATAAATTATATGATTAATAATAGAATGTTTCATTCTTAGAGGAAGACTAGAAGGATTCTTTACTTTCTTTGTTAGCCAGGGCTTACACCTGCAGTTGGAGCCTTTGTGGACATACTTGAACAATCTTAACTCTCTAAGCCAATTTCTAGAATATTCTGCTAAGTTCCTCATGAAGAATTTACTGGGGACATTTTGGGAGTGACTGCCCGCATGAATCTCATGGTCTACGCAGAGATCAGCATCGCTAACATCAAGGCTCTGGTCATAATAATAATGTTGTCCTTATTATATTAAGTAATGCTGCCTCTGCTAGTTCATGATTTAACATCACTGTCACGCATGATCACAGCTGAACCTGACTCATGGGGCCGTGAAGAGGATTATAGTAAGCAACGGTCATGACCATGACCTGCTTGGTCTAGGGAGATCTTGGGTATTTCTCCCTGCTTCTCGGGTGATTACCAAACACTTGTCATAGAGTGCTGATGTAAAGTACTGCCTGCCATATAACACTAGGCAAGTGGTACCCATCCTGTAGACAAATACCTCCTGGAATCACTTCGAATTCTTTGCCAGATGTCCCCGCAGGGGCAAAACTGACTTCTCTCTTACTGTGACCAAGGTGGCTGTTGTCTGAGTACAATCTAGGGTGGTGGAAGCCTGTTTCCCAGTGATTACAGGGAGTACAGCTTTGGGATCCCTCCTTCCCATCCTCCCTCAGTGCTCAGAGACCAGGGGCTGTAATCCAGTGTGACACACTTCTTAAGGCCCCACTAGATGAAAGGGGACAGTGCCCTCCTTTCTTTTCTCTTAGCTTAATGTCTCCTCTACCACCAAACAACTATGTGTTTGTCTTATTATTTTGTACATATAAACATATTATTCAGCTTATAGGATATGACATCTCTACCTACCAAAAGTTTCTGAATTGGTAAAATTTGATAACTAAGTGGTAATGTAGCCTAGGTGGTGGATATATAGCAATCCTATAATTAAAACATAGAGCCCATGATGGTTTTAAGATCTTATATTTCAATTGAACATCTGGTAAAGCAATCTTAAAATGTGCATTTGTCATTTATACTGAAAGATATTGTTGGTCATAGCCAGTTCAATAAATATCCAGAGTAATTGCATGAGTTACAGGGTAAAAGCAGATGTCCAATTTATTAAATTTTGAGTGTCCCTTCTGTTATTTTTTAGACTTTTTAATAGCTGTGATAGCTAATTTTTCTGCTCTAACTGAGCTTAAAGAAATAGATGAGTGTATTTGGCTTTTTAGAGTATTTATATCGAGCAATATAGGTGCAGCTTTGCGGTCATGTATTGAGTCATTTGAACGGCCAGCTGCTGGGCAGGAAGTCATAGCTGCAAAGCTGTTTCAATTTGATACACCACATCTGGCAACAGCAAATGCTCAGAGCTGAGAACCATACACCCACCGTATAGGGGGATAAGGCTAATTGCTGGTGGGCTCCCATGGGCATCAGGCAATTTGGATTAATGTCTTTGCTTTGCCCAGTTGATCGTTTTTCATAGATCTTTGAATAGATTCATTTTAATAGGTTATATTTAATTACTTTTCAAGGATGGCATCTGATAGCACTACAGTTTGATTTATGCAAGGTTGTGTGTTGAAAACTCGATTCTCAAGGCAACTGTGCTGAGAAGTGGAACACCTCAGAGGGGGCTGGAGTGAACTGATGCTGGTATAGCAGGGGTAACCGTTAGTTGGGAGTGGGTTCCTGATAAAAGGCTGAACATCACCACTCCCTTCTCCCTTTATCCTGTGTGTGCTCACCCATCCTTCTGCCTTCCGCTGTGGATGCTAGGCCATCACCAGATGAGGATTCCTTGACTTTAGACTCCGAGCCTCAGGTATTCTGTGATTGCAGCAGCACAAACCGGACTGGAACAGAAAATGATGTAGGGAATTGTAACGTTATTATAACTAATACGGGAAAAGGGTGAAGCGGCGTGACTGAATGGAAGGTAGGGAGAACTAACAGCAGCGGTTCTCAACCTTCCTAACCCTCAGACCCTTTAATACAGCTTTTCATGTCGGGGTGACCCCCCCCACCATAAAATTATTTGCATTGCTACTTCATAACTGTAATATTGCTGCTGTTATGAATCCTAATGTAAATATCTGTGCTTTCTGAATGGTCTTACCAGACCACGGTGAAAAAGATTGTTTGGCTCCAAAAGGTTGCAACCCACAGGTAGAGAACCACTTGTACCAGTTTTTTTTCTTTTTGGGCCATGAACCAGCTCCCAAATTATGACACAGAGAGTTATTAGTTTTGAATGCCTGGTCTAGCTTATATACGTTTCTGCCTAGCTCCTTTAAGCTAACCTGTTTCTCCTCATCTGCCTTTGCCTTGGGGCGTATTACCTCCTTCTGTGTATCTTACTTTCACTGCTCTAGGTCTGGTTGGTGTCTGCCTGGATTCCTGCCCTGGGGTATTCTCTCCTCTTCCCTCTCTTCTCCTTTGAGTTCTTTTCCCATTTATTTTCTCCGCCTGCCAGCCCTGCCTATCCTTTCTTCTCCTGCCTAGCTATTTTTATTAGACCCATCAGGTGCCTTAGGCAGGCGAGGTGAAACAAAGGCAACACATCTTTACATTGTTAAACAAATGCAGCATAAACAAAAGTAACACATCTTTACACAGCCAAAGTAATGCTATGCAGTTTAAACAAATGCAACACATCTTTGCCTAGTTAAAATAACATTTCACAACAACCACTGATTTAGGGGATGAGGGTAGAGGAGCCTGAATTGCTGCAAACAGTGTTCAGGGTAACACTGGTGAGGGCAGAGAAAAAGAGAATGTAGAAAAATCCTGGACCTTCTCAGAGATGAGGATAGTGACCAGACATGATAGTGGACGGCCAGATCATTCCCCCCAAGACCTCAGAAGGAACTGATGAGGACTAGAAAGTAAAGGTCCTGCTGTTCACAGTGACGAAGGGCTTGGTAGAGTTATGAGCAGGTCCTAGGTCTTTGAGTAAGGCAGAACTTAACAGTGATGAAGTATGATATTATCTAAGCAGTAAAGGATCCAGGGTGCAGTGTAACTTCTTTTAGTCGCTTGTAGTAAAATGAGAAAAATAATTTAGAGATATAATTTTTCGTTAAAAGAAGAAAGTAAAATAATTGAAAAACTTCACCCTGACCTTATAAAGAGGGCAAAGATATATTTGGGAGAACAAACTAAAGGTTGGCCGAGGGACCATTGGCTAAAGGGATAATCATGGGTAGAAGACGCTACAGATGAGGGGGGTACTCTAAAGGTCATTGGAGGTCTTCCAGGCTGCCTTTGTGGTCACTGGTCTAGAGCAGGGCTTTAGATCAAGGCTGCCACAGAAGCACCCCTATATCCTTTGCAGTTGATACTCAGGGCTGCCTTGAGACTCTGCTCCCTTGACCTTGGGACCTTGAGATCTCCAGAACTGCAGCTGACTGAGTCTGTTTCTTGTAAATCACCCATTTCTTTGGCTTTCCTAGCTGCAGCTCAAGGAGACCAGGGTGTGACTTAGGTCTCCACTCTAGAGGATACAAACACTGCATGATGCTAGTTATCTGGACACAGAGTTCTTGAGTTGGGGCCCTGGCATCCTATGTCAAAGGACGTCAGAGACAGTATGTTCAGGATCTTCACCATGCAATTAAAGGAAGTTATTTAAGACTTTCTTTTGGTTACCTGTAAACAGAGACTAAGTTTTGTTTCCCGCTCCCCCCCAGACCCAAATAATCACACAGAAACTATGCTAATTACAACACTGTTTAGCCAATGACCCAGGCATATTCCTAGCTAGCACTTACATCTTGAATTAACCTATTTCTATTAATCTGTGTATTGCCATGAGGTTCTGTGCATCTGTCTTCTTAGGCAGCTACATAGCATCTCTGTGACTCCACCTTCTCTCTCCCCCACCCCCGTTCAGATTTCTCACCTGGCTTTTCTCTGTTAAGCCATTGGTCAAACAGCTTCTTTATTAACCAATGGTAATAAAACATATTCACAGCATACAGAGAGGATCCTCACATCATCTCCCATTTTCTGTTTAGATAAAAAGAAGGCTTTAACTTTAACAGAGTAAAATTGCATATACAAAACAGTTATTAAGTACGAATACCCTATCATCTATTCTAGTTTTGTAAGCCTAAAGTTTCATATCTGATTTATTTTTATCATAACTAAGAAAAACTATAACCATCTGTCTTCAACAATTCAAAGACACCAGAAGGAAATACTATTACCTAAGCAAATAGGAAGTGCATTGTAAGCAACTTCCAAAATTCTAGAACTGACGAAGACATCTTGCTACCTGGACAGTCATCCAAAGTTCTTTTGTAATGTTGGTGCATCTATCTTCGGCCTATTAGCCTAGTATATCTCACGAAGCAGGTATTTGAAGATCTGTTCTGCCTTGTTTGGCAAAGTTCTCCAGTTGCTTTCTTCTGTATCCTGCAGAATGTCTGGCAGTTTTTTTTTTTCTGTGAAGCAGGAATGATGAAGAACCATTCTGTCTTTTGGAAAGTTCAGCAGTCACTTTTCTGTTGGTCCTGCATGTCCAGCTCATACAGCGTACCATCAAGCTGGGCAGGATCCTGGAGGCAGGAGCTGATGCAGAGGCCATGGAGGGCTGCTGCTCACTGACTAGCACCTCAGAAGCTTGTTCAGCCTGCTTTCTTATAGAACCCAGGGCTTGCAGGAAGGCACAACCCACCATGGGCTGGGATCTCCCCCATCAATCACTAATTTAAAAAATGCCTTATAGCCAGATCTTATGGAGGCATTTTCTCGATTGAGGTGACTTCCTCTCTGATGACTATAGCTTGTTGACATAAAACCAGCCAGCACACTAGTCTATGGGGGAATTTTTTTTTAAATTAATGATTGATGTGGGAGGATTCAGCCTACTGTGGGCAGTGCCACTCCTGGACAAATAAAAGACCATAAAAGAAAGCAGGCCAAGCAAGCCACGGGGAACAAGCCAGCAAGTAGGTTCTTCCATGGTCTTCCTGCCTCCAGGTTCTTGCCTTGAGTTCATGTCTTGGCTTCCTTCCATGCACTGTGTGACCCAGGGTGTGTAAGCCCCAGTTGCTTTTGGTCACAGTGCTTTATCACAGCAATAGAAAGTGTAGTACAGAGGCTGGAGAGATGGCTCAGAGGTTAAGAGCATTGCCTGCTCTTCCAAAGGTCCTGAGTTCAATTCCCAGCAACCACATGGTGGCTCACAACCATCTGTAATGGGGTCTGGTGCCCTCTTCTGGCCTGCAGGCATATACACAGTCAGAATATTGTATACATAATAAATAAAAAAATAAAAAAAGGAAAGTGTAGTACAGACAGTAATAACTGAACCCATCTTTCTAACCCATAGGCCAATCTGGAGTTCAGTCCTGGACATCTCTGTGCTGCTACCTGGCCTGGGTTCAACCCATGTCTGACTTTGCAGCTGTAGTTTATCTCTTCATATGAAGGTGGTCAGACATAAAGCTATTCTAGGGAAATATCTTGCAAAATTACTTGATGGAATGTAGTTCTGTGTCTTTGTTTTTGTTGCGTTTTTGTTTTGGCATGATGTGGAACCTCCGAGGAATCGCAGAGGGAGCTGAGGGATTCTAGGAGGACCACTCAAAGTGACTACTGGGCAGCCACCCACCTTGGTGTCATTGAAAATCGCTAGCCATATGTCACAAGGCCATGTTCTTCAGAAGTGGGGCTTTGGAACCGCCCCGCCATCCCCAAATACCCAACACAGTGGCATGAGCTTAGTTCAGAACTGTCTTGGTGGCATTAGACAAAACGTGCAATTTTCAGAGTCCTAGTTTCGTGAGTCCAATCACACACTCAGAGTCACTTCCTGTGCTTTAGCCCAGTGTTATGGCATGAAAGCAATTTGATTCCAGGTTTCATTTACTGCTGAGAGATAACACACTGGCTAGGCTGATGTCTGTTTATCCATAGAATATTTATTTTATTTTTATTTATTTATTTTTTTGGTTTTCTGAGACAGGGTTTCTCTGTAGCTTTGACTTTTTTTTTTTTTTTTTTTGATTTTCGAGACAGGGTTTCTCTGTGGTTTTGGAGCCTGTCCTGGAACTAGCTCTTGTAGACCAGGCTGACCTTGAACTCATGGAGATCACCCTGCCTCTGCCTCCTGAGTACTGGGATTAAGGGATGAGCCACCACCACCTGGCAACACAGGCTATTTAAAACAAAATAAAACAACAAAACAACTTTTTTTTCTCATTTTACATACTAATCCCAGTTCCCATTCCCACACTCCCCTCCTCCTGCACCCCCACCTTCCTCCTACCCCTCCCCCCTCCACTCCTCGGAGAGGGTAAGACTTCCCATACGGAGTTAACAAAGCCTGGCACACCACTTTGAGGCAGGATTAAGGTCCTCCACCTATATCTAGGCTGAGCAAGGTTTTCTTCCAAAGAGAATGGGCTCCAAAAAGCCAGTTCAAGCATTAGGGGTAAATTCTGGTTCCACTTCCAGTGTCCTCACAGACTGTGCAAGCCACACAACTGTCACCCACATTCAGAGGGCCTATCTACAGACTTTTTAAACACCCTTTGAATAGTTGATATGTTGGGCAATAGAGACACCTACTGTTTATTTTGAGGAAGTCAAATTTTAGTCCTTTGAATCTCTCTGTCTCTGTCTCTGTCTCTGTCTCTCTCTCTCTCTCTCTCTCTCTGTGTGTGTGTGTGTGTGTGTGTGTGTGTGTATGTGTTATGATAGTGGAGAATATACCAAAGTTTGGTAGGAGGAATGAGGCTGAAGTAATTTAGAAAGTTCTAGAATATTATGATGTCAGAGCCCTCGGGCATTTAGAAACGATGTTTTAAAACTACACCCTGCTACTCATGGGAGCAATTAAAACTAGATAATTAGAATTAAAGACCCCATTCCTTCTCACAGTAGCCACATTTTATGTGCGCGGTGGTCACTTTGGAATGGGGGCTTCCACGCTGAACAGCACAGATGCAGAACACCTCTATTTCCTCAAAGAGACTTTCTGTGTAATACTGTAATAGAGTCTTCTAGGTCAGTCTTTTTGTTTGAAAATAAGAAAAACAAGGCTCAGAAAAGGGACCCACCAAAATCAAAGACTTTGTCTTAAATCAAGGGGGATGAAAGAAATATCAGTGTGTAAAATACAAGTTAGAATTGATAAACGCTGATTGTAGAGTCACACAAAGGCACTGCGGTTTCTGGAAGTGGAAGAAGAAATTACTTCTCAGTCGTCAGCCAGCAAGGAATGATGGAAAGGAATGCCGAGCGGGGTGCTCGGAGGCATACAGACATGGGAAAGTGCACAGAAGCCCCTCCTGAAGATGAAAGGCACACCCACATGCTGGGAGTAGGGAGAATGTCTAAGATTCAACATCCAACTTTGCTAGGCAGGAATGCAGGTAACAAAATGCCATTATGAGGTTTCTCTCCCTTATTCCGTACCCTTCAAGAGTTCGACATTATGTGAAAGAAAGCGTAAGGATCAAATTTTGCTTTAGTTAGTATGACGGTAAGATGAGTGGAGGAGGGAAGTCATCTGTGTCTGGTGTCTTCTGTGTCCCCGCAAAGGACAGGAGTGTGCAGTAGACCAACCTGAAACTGCATTGGCCTTCTCTCGGCTGCCCTCAAGAGGCAGAAGAAATACACTCAGAGAAACTGTCCCAACGCAGACACTGGCAAACCTACAATGCCAGATTGCCTGCTTCCTTGATTTGGCTCTTCTTTGCAAACACAGAAGCACACTCCTGTAAGTGAAATGTGCCTCGGAGAAAGTGGACATGAACCAGGCTGTGATATATCTCTATTCCGTGAAGAAGACCTGGGTGTGGGGTTGATGAAGATCTTTTCCTATTCTGTAGGCTGCTGTTTTGTCTTCTTGACCATGTCCTTTGTTTTACAGAAGCATCTCAGTTTCAGGAGGTCCCATTTATTAATTGTTGCTCTCAGTGTCTGTGCTACTGGGGTTATATTTAGGAAATGGTCTCTTGTGCCAATGTGTTCAGGATACTTTACACTTTCTTTTCTTTGAGGTTCAGTGTGGATGGATTTATGTTGAGGTCTTTGATCCATTTGGACTTGAGTTTTGTGCATGGAAATAGATGTGGATCTGTTTGCATTCTTTTAAATGTTGACATCCATTTATGCCAGCACCATTTGTTAAAGATGCTTTCTTTTTACTATTGTATATTTTTTTTGCTTCTTTGTCAAAAATCAGATGTTTATAGGTGTGTGGGTTAATATCAGGTCTTTGGTACTATTCCGTTGGTCCACCTGTCTGTTTTTATGCCAACACCAAGCTGTTTTCATTACTATGCTTCTATAGTAGAGCTTGAAGTCAGGAATGGTGATGTCTCCGCTATTCCTTTATTGTTCAGAGTTGTTTTGCCTATCCTATGTTTTTTTTTCCACATGAAATTTTAGTATTGCTCTTTCAAGGTCTGTGAAGAATTGTGCTGAGATTTTGATGGGGATTGCACTGAATCTGTAGATTGCTTTTGGTAAGATTGCCATTTTTACTATGCTGATCCTACCTATCCAAAAGCATGGGAGATCTTTCCATTTTCTGATATCTTCTTCAATTTCTTTTTTTTTAAAGGCTTAAAGTTCTTGCTATATGGGTCTTTCACTTCTTTGTTTAGAGTTACCCAAAGATATTTAATTCTGTTTGTGACTATTGTACAGAGTAATGTTTCTCTGATTTCTTTCTCAGCCCCTTTATCATTTGTATATAGGAGGGCTACTGATTTTTTTTTAGTTATTCTTGTATTCTGCCACATTACTGAAGGTATTTATCAACTGTAGGAGTTTCCTGGTAGAATTTTTGGGGTCACTTAGGTATATTATCATATCATCAGCCAATATCTCCTTTTGTCTTATTGCTCAAGCTAGAACTTTGAGTACTATATTAAATTGATATGGAGAGAGTGGGTGTATATTGCTTTCTATTATGTTTAGGTGTTTTTTTTTTTGTATCCGTGTTCTTTCCAATACCTTTAGCATGAAGGGTTGTTGAATTTTGTTGAAGACTTTTTCCACATCTAATGAGATGATCTTGTGTTTTTTTCCTTCAGTTTGTTTATATGGTGGATTACATTGATGAATTTTTGTATGTTGAACCATCCCTGAATCTCTGGGATGAAGCCTACTTGATCATGGTGGATGATGTTTCTGATGTGTTCTTGGATTTGGTTTGCCAGTATTTTATTGAGTATTATTGTGTCAATGTTCATGAGTGAGATTGGTCTGTAATTCTATTTCTTAGTTGCATCTTTGTGTGGTTTGGGTAACAAGGTAACTGTAGCCTTGCAAAAAAGAGTTTGGCAGTGTTCCTTCTGCTTCTATTGTGTGGAACAATTTGAGAAGTGTTGGTATTAGCTCTTTTTTTAAATTCTAGTATAATTCTGTGCTGAAATCATCTGGCCCTGGGGTTTTTTTTGGTTGGGAGGTTTTTGATGACTGTTCTATTTCCTTATGGGTTATAGGTCTATTTAATTTGTTTTTCTGGTCTTGATTTAATTTTGGTATGTGGTAGTTACCCAGAAAATTGTTCATTTCCTTTAAATTTTCCAATTCTGTGAAGTACAGATTTTGAAGTATGACCTGATAATTCTCTGGATTTCCTTTATGTCCTTCTTTTTATTTCTGATTTTGTTAATTTGGATATTCTCTCTCTGCCTTTTGGTTAGTTTGGATAAAGGTTTGTCAATCTTGTTGATTTTCTGGAAGAACCAACTCTTTGTCTCATTGATTCTTTGTATTGTTTTCTTCGTTTCTATTTTATTGATTTCAGCCCCCAATTTGATTATTTCCTGTAGTCTGCTCCTCCTGGGTGAGTTTGCTTCTTTTTGTTCTAGAGCTTTCAGGTGTTCTGTTAATTTGCTAGTGTGAAATTTTCCCAGCTTCTTTATGTGGGCATTTAGTGCTATGGACTTGCTCTTAGCACTGCTTTCATCATGTTCTGGCTGGAACACAGGCGCACCTTGCCGATTCCCACGTGTCCATTTGCTGCTTTCATTTTGGGGAAACACAATCTATATAATTGGAGTTTTCTGAGAGTGCTTTATCTTCGCCATCTCCAGTCTTCTCTCACCCACTCTCTGACTCCATTAAAGTTATCATTCTTGTTACTTTTCACGCTTTCCTTTGAGACGTCTTGCTAAGTGATCTACATTAACCTTGATCTTGGGATCCTCCTAGACACCTGAGATTTCAGGATAATAAGGAAGCCACTGATATCTGGCGCTAAAGTAATTTTTGAAACAGACGAAGCTATAAAATTGAAAATTCACACATCTTATAATGATTGAAATATGTAGAATATGGGGTTGAACCTTTGACATATTCAGTAGAAAGCTTAGCAGACAAGAGAAGCCACAGTTCAACAAATACTTAGCATCAAATTAGTAAAAATTAGCATTTTTAAAACAATGAAACGATTATTTTCTTGTTCTGCTTTTTAAAGTTTTTAATTTTCCTCATTTTCTTGGTATATATTAGTTGCACAAAATAATAGGTTTCTTGTGCTATTTTAAAAATATACATAATATACATTGATAACCTTAACCCTTCGATTGTTTTTACTTATTTTCCCTCTCATTGGTTCCAACCCTCTTTTCAAACAGTCTCCCTTCTATTTTCATGTCTTTTTTTCTTCTTCAAATTTACCTTTAATATATAAGAGAAATGGACTAGGTTTGCCTTTCTAAGCCAGTTAAGGTCAAGCACTGCCATTGTAGGGAACACATGTCACGTGATGTATAACTACTATTAATCTGACGTCAGAAATCCAGCTCCCTCTTCTGGACTCCTTGGGGACCTGCACTTGTGCATGTATTTGCCCACACATAGATATACACATAATTAATTTTTAAGCTCTAAAAATGTGTACAAAAATTACAAACTTTTGTGGACATGGTACAGGCTAAATAGCACTCATGTTAGGACCAGGAGTGTTTCGAATTTGGATGTTTTTCCGATTTTGAAATATCTATAGTCATAATGACATCTCTGAGGTTTGGACTTAAGTCTAAGTATGACCTTTGTTTGTGTTTCATACACATTATACAGATAGCTTAAAGTTAGCTTATGTAATATGTTTAGTAGTGCTTGCAACACAAAAGATTAAGTGTGGAAGTTCCCACTTGTATCCAATTGGTGCCTCCCAAGTTTCATATTTTACTGTATTTCAGGTGATCTGTCTCCTCCACTCAGACCCCTTTTCTTAGCAACCTTTCAGTGTGAATTTAAGATGCTTTAAGTCACTGACACTTCATCATTCAACCATCTCACGATAGCTCCACCAGCTAAGGAACAAGCTTTTGGTCGGGGGCAGGGTGTACTCCATATCCACACCATAACATCAATTGGTTGCTTAGTCATTCTCTGGCAAACGAAAATCTGCCTCTCCTAACCATACAGGTCTCCTGTTGCTATCTGGGGGTGAGAGAGGTGCCTTTGAGGACAGACTCCTATATTAGCACACTTTCAAAGTATCTTGTCCTTTCATTTTTGCTAAAGTGTTTTGGAGAAGTTTTGGAGAAAACAAAGCAATCCTGTTGCTATCTTTATTGTTCAAGGGCAGCCACATTTTGTAACCCCTTGGTACACAATCTTCCTGGTGGCTAACCTTCATTTTCAAGTTGACTGGATTGAGAACCACTCAGAAGACAAATCTGGGTTTGTAGGACATTTCTAGAGAGATGTAGCTGAGATGGAAAGACCCACCTTAAACGTGAGCAACACTATTCCACGGGCTGGGATTGAGTGTTAACATTCATCTCTCTGTTTCCTGACTGTGAATGCAATGTGACCAGCTGGCTCACACTCCTGTCATTATACTTTTCCCATCATGATTGAGGGAAACACACACACACACATGCACGCACACACACACACACATGCACGCACACACATACACTCACACATGCATGCACACACACACATGCACACACACATGCACACACACATACACTCACACATGCACTCACACATGCACGCACACACACATACTTTGCATCTAAAAGTAAAGATAGGAATGTCTTGAAAGCAATAAGAGAGGAAAGCAATTCAAATGACTGGTGATTTCTCATCAGAAGCCATGGGGCCAGAAGGAAGTGGTACCAGGAAGAAAAGTGTCAGTCAAGATTCATTGCTCTAGTAAAAATACCTACCAAAGAAAGTTCATGGCCGTCATGGCCATGGGAAGTATCCCAATAGCACAGGGCACACTAGGAAGTTGTCTAAAGAAAAGATAGAAGAAGGAAACTTGGAACACTAGGGAGAAAGAAAGAGCATAATAAACAAAAACATGTAAAAATGCTTTGCTTCTCTTGAGATTTCCTCCTCCTGAGTCTTCTAAATTATGAGCTTGTGCACTCAAATGTTTTATGACTATTATCATAACTTAGAGGTTTAGCCTGTAGCTCTGGGAAAATGGGCTGGAGTGTTTGTTGTTAGCTCCAGTCTCCTCTCCCAAAAGCATGAGCCTTGATGTAGATCTAATAAAAGTGGGGTTTGTGGTCCTGCCTTCAGGTCAAGTGGCCATCAAATTACCCACAGAAGAAGCACAGCCAGTCCAAGGGAGTCCACAGCAACAATACTGGTTGGCATTAGAGGGCCAAATCCTCCCTCAATTATAGCTCCTGCCTCTGTAACTTGTCAGATGACCATTTGTTCTGGCAGAAACCCATCAATTTCAGGCCACATCCTTTGTATGTGGGTCTCCTACTTGTGATAAGATTAAGGGCTGAGCCTTATTTAGAAGCTTTCTTTTGTACTCTCTTTGTTTTCTCACTTTCTTACTCCTTTATTATTTTTAGGGCAATGGTAACACAAATAAACTCCATGGCAAACTGTTTCTGGGACTTTGAGTTGTTGGCTGACCTAGACGGACCACTAATTGGTTGAGAGAAATGCAGTGGGCCTAGCTTTCTTATATTGGGATTGTGGTAATGCCCTGGGATCCTGGGATTGACAAACAGTTGACTGAAATGGGCTTTGGCTGGATAAAGAAAGTATTAATTTGAAAAATAAATTATCATGATAAGAGCACTACCATGAGATCGACCACCCACCCTCTTAATAAATGACATGTATAATGCATTATTGCTAGCGGCAGGTCCATGTGAAGCAGGTCTTTAGAGCATACTTGTTGAATGGACAGTTCATACTAGCTGGTTGGACACTCTACATTACTCTTCCTGCAGCCAACAGGACCCACCTTTCTTCTCTTTAATTCTATGAATTTGATCACTCTAGATACCTACAAAGAGTAATTCTCAACAAACAGCTGTAGAAGGGGACTTAGTTCTCCAACTGCTCAAGGGAAAATGTGAAGGGTTTTCTACCCATGCGGCATAATCCTTTTATTAAGGAAAAATTCAGTGTTGGTCTTTTGTGCAGACCTTACGTGGTCTGCCTTATACCTGCGCTGCCCTCCCGTCTCTCATTGTTTCTTCCTATTCAGCTTCTTCCACGTGGACTTGCTTGCCATTTCCTTCTTTCAAAGCTTGTTCTTTTTTTTAGACTCTTTTTTGTTTGTTTGTTTGTTTGTTTATAATGATGCTCCCTGTTAACCGTCTGGAAAACAACTCTTCATTCATTTTTGTTTTTCTGGGGGGGGGCAGGGGTTCAAGACTGGGTGTGGTGATCTGAAAGAAAATGGCCCTCCAAGGGAGTGGCACTATTAGGAGGCGTGGCTCTGCTTGAGAAGGTCTGGTCTTCTTGGAGGAAGTGTGTCGCTGTGGAGGTAGGCCATGAGGGTTGGGAATTTGGTAAGACAGCTACAAATTATCATTGAATTGGCAAATACATGAATGATATTATTATGCTCAGCGTCAGAAGAGTAAAATATTGCCTCCCATGTTATTGTTAACAAAGAGGGATTTAAAGTTACAGCCTCAGATTTCTACTGAGAAATCTGAGCTGAGAAAATGGAGTAAGCAAACTTTATTCCTTTTGGAGCATGTATACTTTTTCTTATTCCTACTGTGTATAGAGATTAGAGCGTCCCCTCCAAACCCATGAGAGCATCAGGAGACAAAGAGCTGGCTTTGCCGGAATCATCTGGAATCAGGAGCAGAAGCAAAATAATCTGCGGCAGCTGGGGCTAGAAGTCCCCAGGGCCCCGCCTGCTTTGTAGCTCTCTTCAGACAGCCCAGAGTCTACTTCCCTGTAACTGGCAGCAATGGAAATGGAGCTGTTCACCTAACAGGAACCCCTTCCTCAGCTTCTCCCCCCCTCCTCTGAGTTTGACAGTCTCCCTCCTGCTTGGTTCTTATTCTTCACCTCATTTGCATACAGACAATACCTCCTGCCAGTCAGGGTCCACCTGGGTCTGTATAAACCTGGGGCATAGCATATGTTTTTGATCATCAGACTCCTTGACCACTTGTCAGAAAGGAAGAAGACTGCCCTTGCCTTGGAGACCTGCCACCTCTCCTTCTTGTCAGGAACATGCTCTCCATGGGCTTGTTCTTCTGAGGGTTGGTCTCCGTTGGCATTCAAGGCCTGCTGAGAGCAAAGAACTGTAGCAAAGAGCTGTAGCTCGCTGGCTGTCTCTTTCTTGCTGCCGCTGAGGGATTTCTGAGTTCTCTTCCTTTTTTTCTGAATGAATAAAATCCCCCCCCCCCATTTGTTCACCCTCCCGTGTCCATCCGCTCCATTCTTCAGGATCCCACGAATCGATTGTCTCTGTATACTGAAATTTTGAAAAGGGGGCTGAAAGATGGAGTTAGGCAGACTGCATAGATACGTGGAGCCTCGGGAAGTGAGCGGCAGGCTCTTGCGTTTCTTCTGTTTCCTCCAGACTTACTGATGAAGAAGCACAGAAATGTATGCACATGCAGCAATAAAACCAAACCAAACCCCAGGAAAATCTTTAATCCAAGGACCAGGAAAGGAACGGCTGAGCAAGACAGAAAGGTTATAGGCAGTAATTGCTCTTCTATAGCCAAACACAACGAAAACGAGGTACCCCACTTCCCCTTGCCAGGTCAGCAGAAAGCATATGGCGGCCTTTGCCTTCTGCCAGGCTACAAGGAACCTTCCCAAACTCTGCTGGGATATGGGGCCACCATCCCTCCTGGGGAATAGAAAGCAGCCTGCTTCTTCTGGCGTTAAAAGGGCATGTGGAGAGAGGGACTAAACAATTTAGGCCCTCTGTGTCTGGGGAAGCCTAAACACTGTTGGACTCCAAACCGTCCTTACACCCATAAGGATGACAGATCTCTTCTCTGTGGTTGTTGAGGGAGACTACAGGGTAAACGAGTTTCCACCTCAGCTTGGCCATAATGAGGGTACGTCTCCTCTTTCTTAGCCGAAGCCCTGCTCTTCAGAAGAAGTTGCCTAAAGGAGATTTAAAAGTAGATTTGCTACATAGTGTTTTTGGTTTGCAGTAGAAGGATTTTTCCTAGTTGGCATGGTGGGTCATATCTGTAATTCCAGCACTTGAGAGTGAGGTCAAAACATTGCTGAGAGTTTCATGCCAGCCTGAATTATAGAATGAGACCCCCTTTTGAATAAACAAGCAAACAAATAAATAAGGTTTCCTTTTAAAATCCTTGTCAGCCTATTTTTCCCCCAGCAAATGTTTCTAGAATGCCTACCATGTGCCAGACTCAGTGTGTGGCATGGAGGCTAGAACTAAGAACAAGATGGAGAGAGATTGGATCTCTGCCCATGAAGATCTTACATTCCAGCAGGGAAGACTAGATTTCATAAAGTAAGTAGTAGCACAGCGGAGCAATGAAAGTGCTGTGGGAAAACCACAGCATCCCCAGGCTTCAGTGGTGCTCGTCACGTTCACTCTGAAGTCTCAGGAAGGCCTGAGACAGGGTGGGTATAAAGAAAAGAGGCTTGTGTACCTTCCAAGTGGGTGATGTGTTCACTGACCTCGTTCTGGTGAGGTGGATGGTGACATCAGGGAACAAGGGCAGAGCTCACAGTGGGGTAAGAAGTCACAAAAGAAGTAGCTCACCCTCTACATGGTCCCAGCACCCAGCGCTTTAACTATCATCTAACCGATCCACTGTTAGGAGTAATCCTTTAGTCACGGTGTCTTGGGAGACTTTCAATCCACGTGAGACTATAGCAGAAGATAAATAGAAAGCCTTCTCTCCCAACCTGGCGGTGTGTGCACTGAGGGTGTGAAAGCAGATTTATGAGCTTCAAGTCATTTGGGGTTATGGTAAGTCAAAAAACAAGCAAGCTCTCATAATGAAATAACAACAAGCAGGCTTGGGAGTCATGGTGTTTTAGGTTGCCTTTTTGCACTAGGGAGGCAGAGGCAGGTAAATCTCTGAGTTCTAGGCCAGCCTGGTCTACAAAATGAGTTACACAGAGAAACTCTGCCTTGAAAAGCCATAATAATAATAATAATAATAATAATAATAATAATAATACCTAAGTGAGTCTCTGTACACAAAATAGTCACAGACTTATGCATGGGCACTGGTCCCTCACTATTTCTGTTCATGCAATTAACTGCATGCCCAAATGACTGAGTTCTTTGCTCAACAAACATTTATTGAGCACCCACTGTGTGCCAGATTCTGTCCCAGACCTTAGGGAAATAAAATGAGGACGTAAAGGGTTGAGAATTGTGGCAAAGAGAGTTTATCTCTCACCCATGTGGAAAACTTACCAAATAAATAGAAAAAGAATAGATGCCCTATTTACTGAAGCATTATTTGGAATTGAAGACTCAAAATAAGCCAAATGTCTATCAGTAGAAGACCAACTGAATAAACACCAGTTACATTCACACAGTGAGTCCCATGTGAAGTGAACATTCCAGATATTGCCATGGTTTATCTTTTAAAAGGAAGGGAGGCTGGGGGCATGATTCAGCAGGTAAAGTGCTCTGTGCAAGCATGATGACCTGAGTTTAGTCTCCAGAGCCCATCTAAAAAGCTGACACAATGTCAGCAAATAGACCAAGGGCTGCAGAGGCCAAGGCAGGTCAATAGCTGGAATTTGCTAGTCGGCCAGTCTAACTAAACCCGTGAGCTCCAGGACCAGTGGGAGACCCTGTCTTAAAATCTCAGGGGAGAGTGATGAATGAAGACATCTGATACCAAACGCTGCTCTCCGCATGTGGAGAGAGGGACTAACAATTTAGGCCCTCTGTGTCTGGGGAAGCCTAAACAAGGGCAGAGCTCACAGTGGTGATCTTCAGAAATCAGAGAAATAAGATTCAGCTCCCATCTCTGCCGTGATCCCTGACACCTTGACCAAGTCACTTCATTTTCCCAGGCTCCCAGTTCTCCATCTTTCCTATCTGTGTGAACTGGACTAGACAAGAAATAAGGTTCATAAAATACTGAAAATACTCAGATCCTGAAGTCAAAATATCTTGATTGTTTTGAGCAACTAGCTCAGCCTGGATGCTGCAGCTGCCTCCTTTCCAGAGGCAAAAATCGTCTCCAAGCCACAGCCACAGACAGCAGTCACATGTGAGTGTCGGAGAGCAAAGGGCAGAAGCGGGGCCCCTAAAGGGCGGGCCCCTAAAGGGCGAGTCAGCCACCACACAAGGTTCCTCACCCCGTCTCGGTTTCACAGGTTGGCAGCCCTGGATCTTTCTTGTGTTAGGGGAGCCTTTGGAAAAAGTATCTCAGCAAAGTCATTTTTCTTTTTTAGTACTATTTATTGCTATCTACGGAAACAGGAAACAGACAACAGGTCAAACACATAGAACAAGCCTGAGTGAAGTCAGCCTCAAATCCAACAGACTGCCTGTTCATAATTCACTTTTTGTGCTGAACATTTGCTGATTGTTTGCTAAAGGGGAGACATCACTACAGTGAGTTCTCATGAGAGTCATGGTCAGTCTTGTCTCATCTCTGTACCATCCAATGCCCCAGCTCGGGATAATTCCGAGGCAAATCCCACCACCTTCATATTGTGTCATCTGTAAGTCCCTCAATATGTGGATGTAACAGATAAGCACTCTTCTGGAAAGCATAACCGCGAGACCATCATTGCAGTTTTTAGAAATTATTATTTTTAAAATGGATCAATTGTTTTGTTCATTCTTGAGGGTTTTTTTTCTGATGGTTTGTTTGTTTTCAGATGGGGGGGTCTCATATGTAACCCAGGCTAACCTTAAACTCATGATCCTCCTGTTTCTGCCCCCCTTCCTCCCAAGTACTAGGATTATAGGCACAGCCCACGCTGTCCACCAACACTGATTCTTTAACATCAAACAATATTCTACATGCAATTTCTTCCAATTATCTCATTTCCTTAACAAGAAAGTTATTCAATTCAGAACCCAAATGGCCCCCATATTTGAAACTGATTTATATGTACCTTTGAATGTATAGTCTGGATACTGTTGTATTTTCCCTTCTGATTTAGTTATTGAGGGAATGGGGGCAATCTTCACAGTTTTTCAGAGTAATATTTACTATTGCAAATCCAGAGTACCGTTAACCATACTTCTCTCTGGGTTCTTCCTTCCATGGAGTGATGGTGGGATTAGTGTTTGGAGTGGACACTCCAGTAGGTATGGATGATCTCTCTGTGAGGAGCCCTGGTGAGTGCCTCCTGATTCTTGAGACATGATGACAGCTACTGACTTTGCCTAGACTCTTCTTTCTTTAGGATGCTTCTTGTTGGATTGCATTTTGATTTTTTTCTATGCTTTTGCTGTGGATAATTGGAGAGTTTTGGGTTACATTTACCTTTATGTGGAGGGTAGGATGTTTGTTTTTGAAAGGAAGTATACAGAAAGTTCATGCTGTACTTTCCATTTGACACCAGGCCTGCTGGGTATTTATTTAATTTTACCCATGTATTCATATGCACAACAAGATGCACAATTGCTCATTTGCTTTCTAACACTGTCTACCCAGAATGACCTCATAATGACGATGCTGATGCTACCCCCCAAATTGTGTTTACTAAACACTTTGGAGTGGTTGTTTGTCATTTGAAGGGGTCTGTTTGTTTATGTTTGGCAGAAAGGATGCACAAGACAAGGTGAGAAGAGGAGAGGAGGAGAGGGGAGGGAGGGGAAGGGAATGGAGGGGAAGGCAAGGAAAGGGAAGAGAAGAGAAGATGAGGGGAGGGGAAGGGAGAGGAGGGGAGGGGAGGGAGGGGAAGGGAAGGGAAGAGAAGATGAGGAGAGAGGAGGGGAGAGGAGAGGAGGAGAGAGGAGGGGAGGGAAAAGGAAAGGAGCTTCCCACAGTCCTTTTAGAAAATATGTTGCTATAACCACCACTTAAACACTCCCACCATCTTCCACAGCCTTTGACATGTGGGTCTTCATGGCCATGAAGTCTAAAGTATAGCACCAAAATTTGTCTTCATGTCCATGTTTATTTTTTGCAAATATGTCTGCATATAGGGCAGGGATTCTTTTTTCATCTTGGCTCCTCCAGCAACCAGCGCAGAAGGTGGTTTTCTGACCAGAAACAGACCTTTGTGTAAAGCCTGTCTAAGTCAGTGAATGAAGAATCGCTCCCTAAGTGCTATGTAATGAAGATCCTAGAACCGGCACGAACTGGCCATTAACATGGTCACCCTCTGTGTGTCATAGTAGCCCGCGTGGGACAGCTTTGGTTTCTATAATATTGCAAGCATTCAGGATGTTGCTGCACCCAACTATCTTCCAATTCGGAACTACTATTATATTTTGAATGGAAAAAACTGCCATATCATTTCAAATGATGGTGAGAGAATAGAACAGATAATAACCTCAAATGCCAGACAGCATTATTCACACAGAACTTTACAAAAAGCAGTTCTACAGGAACCATTTGCAAAATACAGAAAAAGGGAGAGAAATACTGTTTCAGACCCCCGACTACCATGTATTATTTTTTTAAAACGAGTCATTTAATTTTGTTTCAGTATATAGGTTGTGTTGCTCGTGCATAAACCCATTCACTGTGTGCATGCAGTGCCTGAAGAGGCCTGGGGAGGGCATCAGATCACTGAAACCAGAGTGACAGATGGTTCTGAGTGTTGGGAATTGAACTCAGGTCCTCTGGAGGAGCAGCCGGTGCTCTTAAAGTGTTAAACTATCTCTCTAGATCCACATATGTATTATTTATATAAAAACAAAAATATTTACCACACAGCAGGACATGCAAAGATCTGTCAGTCAGGAGGGAACAGTTTTTCAATTATATGAAATTAAATATCATTTTTGGAGTCAGTTCTTGTTTAAATAAGGGAAGGTGGAAATCTGAAAGTTATTTGGGATTTGGAAGGGTCTGAACAACAGGCCATGGATCTATATTTCTAGAATTTTCTGTTTTAACAGTTTTAGATCATGGCTGACCATGACAAAATGAAGCTATGGAAACAGAACCAGAACTAACAAGGAACTAAGCACGGCTTCAGAGCGACAGTGGGTTAAGTGTTTTAGTTGACAGAAGCCTGTAGGCATGGAGGGTCACTGGTCAGCAGGCTCCTTTCTGCTTTGATGTCACTCGCGTTTGGCTTTAAGTTTGCCTGTGGTTCATCTTTATTACTGGAGGTCTGACCATTGCTCTTGTGATCCAAAGACTAGAGAAAGCAAAAAAGAACTTGCTTCCTGCTGAGTCATCTCCCTTTAAATCTCCTTCCTATATGTTCCCAGCTGTTCGCTTCTTAATGACTGCAAGTAGCGAGAGAGGCTAGAAACGCCATCTATTGGCCATGCATATTTTTGACTTCAAATTTAATTAGATTTTGCTGTCGTTAACAGGATAGAAGAGATGTCTGCTGAAAAAATAAACCAGTAGTATGTTTGGCTGAGTGAGTCAGACAGATTGAGGCTAAAGATCAAAGTGAAGCAGAACACTGCAGTGCCTCCTAAGCCCAAAGCACGGATGGACCAAGCCGCTGCACGCCATCCTGAAACCAAAACAGGTATGTGGAAGTACCTGTCAGAGGGCAAGCAGGCTGCCAGGCTGTTGAAAAACCTCTTGGGGTTGTTCATCTTGGTGAACTGACCAAAGTTCAAGGCCTAGCCTTTGTTATGGCAGGAAATGAGGTTCAACAATTTGTCTCTCAAAATGAAACTCAAGGGTTAGTGAGATGGCTTGCTGACAAGTCTGATGACCCAAGCTTGATTCCTGAGGACCTACACAGTGGGCCCTACTTCCCCAAACTGTCTTCTGACTCCATATAGGCACTGTAGCATGTATGGCCTTCTCCACAAATAGATGTTTTAAAAAGAAACACGAGTAACCTCCAACACGGGAGTGAAGTCATGAATGTAGAAGAGCAAAATGTTGATTTGCAATGAGAAACAACTGGCAAAGCATGAAAATGGTCACCAAAGTTGCCTCAGGAACACTACATCAGATAAAACCAAATAAGCCAGTGAGCATGTTGTGGAACCAGGCAAAAACCAAAGATGAATCGGGAGATGTTCTCACCCCCTTCCTGGGTAAGACCTGTGATTCTCAGCCTGTGCTAGCCTCCCTTCCCTTTTTTGTGTTCCTCCATTCAAATGAGAGTAGAGGACCTTTGAGCACTTTAAAGAAGGTTCCAGAATTGCATACCTCTTCAGAATGTCTTTGCTGCATCTAATTCATCTGAAAGGATTGGAAGATTTAACTTCCAGAAAGCAATTTTATTCTCATACTCCAAGTTCTAAGGACAAGCCCATACACTGACTCTAACAGGCTGCTGCACAGACGTATATGATTAACACCAGAAAATGAACTTGATCCTTCCTCCCTGGGGGACATTATGAGTAATGAGCAGGGATTGCTGTTGTTCTTAAAATGCTGGCGGGTCCCTGGCGGGCTCATGGAGCAGCAGCAGCGAGCCCCAGCGGATCCCCAGAGGGGTGGGCTCTCCGGAGTCCGGCACCCGAGCTGCAGCAAGTTCCAAATGGCGAGCCGGTGCGTGGGTAGGGACATATGACAGACACATAGTATGAATCAGAGATGAACCTTTATTACTGAGAGAGAGAGAGAGAGAGAGAGAGAGAGAGAGAGAGAGAGAGAGAGAGAGAGAGAGAGAGGAGAGAGAAAGAGAAGAAGAGAGACAAGAACCCGTGTGCACCCCAAGAAAACAGAAAGAAAAAAGAGAAGATGGCAGGGGAGGGTCAGAGGTAGTGGGAGTGGGCGTGGCTTGTCTCCCAAAGAGACAGGAAACCACAACAATTGCCAATTCAGAGTTAACAGATTTCACAATCAGGCAAACTGGGTCTCAGACTTGAGAGCCAGCCCTTTTTACTAATCAGTGTCCCATTTCAGACAAGAAAGGCATCTGGGACTCCACTGCTGTTATAAAACCATAAGTAAGACTCACCTTGAACCTGCTAGACACCCCTTCCCTATAGGGGTCATAATCAATCACCTTGCCCAACACCCAAAGACCCCTTTCTTTTTAAAAAGAGCCACATCCTTTTTTTGGGTGAGCTGATATTCATATTAATATCAATAGTCATGAGCTATTGCTTCCAGCTTCTCCCTGTTCTCTGGGGTAGGAGGAATGGCAGAGAACCTGAGTTCTGTTCCCAGAACTCATGTTGGGTAACTTTGACTCTGGGGGGACCTGACACCTGCAGTCCCGTGCACGTGTCCCACCCTGATAATTTAAAACTTTTTTTTTTTAAATTAAAGAATAAGCTTATGTTTGCTGTGTACTGGGCTCTTCAGAGTTCTAAGGGAGGGGGGGGAAAAAAGAAAAACAACACAGATTTGGTCAGAAATTGGTAACAAATGACTCAGCAGAAAGCCCCCAAAGAAAGCAGCAAACGAATGGGTTTTGTCAACAGGAAGCCAAGGTGCTAAAGCTTAAACCCAGGTGCTCTTGGTGCTCGCCCGGCTTGCTGGCATCTCCTGAGCTGCATCTTAGCATTCTTGAAATTCTGTACCTTGGGAGACAAGGAGATGCTTTGTCCTGAGACAGGGTGATCACAGCGCTCTTGTTCCCTCCTCACACGTGTATCTGCTGTAGGCAGATCGGACCACTTTAAAGAGCCGCTTTAGGATGGATAACTGTGAATGAAAAGAAGCTGTGTCTGACTGAACAAAAGCTCCAGGAAGGAGCCTGTGTCTGCAGGGGCTGATGGGCTGGTTGGGGTTTCAGTACTGTGGAGAGATTGGAATTTTGTAAGTTCAGAGGCTTATCTTGGGCTAGTTTGAGCCCTCTGAAGCAGCCATGCCTTGCCCCACTCCATATCTGAGCTAACACTTCATGATAATAAATAAAACCATTTAGAACTACTAACTTAGCATAACATTAGCTTCACCAATCCAAGAGCTGAGAACACCATGAGATAGCATCTTTGGCACACAAAATAGCGCCGTCACCTCCCACCCAATCTTATTACACCCACCTCTCAGATGTACCCAACAACATATTTTAAATTTGCCTTGATTTATGACTTTCTTTATTCTGTAAAACTTTAAATACTTCATAAAACTGCATCCATGTTGGGACACGGAATTTGAGGTGTCCTACATCTGTGTTCCCAGGCCATGGTCACTCATAATGGCTCCAGAATGAACTGTCTCTTGTTTCCTTTAAGATGAGACCTGTGGTTTTTATGTAGATAAATCTTACATGATAAAATTTACTTTTTAAGTTCTGAAGTCTAGGAATTCCATGATTAATTTGTTTTCTGGGGAAGATTCTCTTCCTGGCTTCTATATGGTTCACTGTGACTCCATATAGAGAGGGAAGATGAACTTTCTGGTGTCCTAAAAAGAGCATTTGTCTCTCATTAGGCTCCTACCCTATGATCTTATTTAACCCAGTTACCTCATTAGAGGCCCTGTCTCCAAATACAGCGACAGACAGGACAGAGTACATGGATTTGAATTTGGAGAGGGGAGTAATTTGATTCATGGCAGTATTAATTCCCCAACCCAGAACTGGATCAGAGGGAGAGCTTTGGGAAGCAGAGGAGGTTTTGAATGAAAGTATATAGCGTGGACAAAGTCCAGGGGTAATGTGTATCGTTAACACGGGCACAGTCATGTCAAGCAACAGTGAATCTGACCAGTGAGAATTTGGCAAGGCCTTCCTCCAGGGTGAGGCTCAGGGGATGCTAAAGCCTTCTATTGGTCCAGAGACCTCCCACTGAGCCCAGCTAACCCCTCCTCCTATGCTGTATATAATAAACATGCTGAGGGTCTCAGTTCTTGCATACTTGGTGTGATCTTATCCCAGTGTGTGTAGCTTACCTGACTCAGCTTTGGTGTGCATGTGTCTACCCTTCCTTCCCTCACCACCCCAGTCAGGTTCCCAGCTGTGAAAGTCTCAGCAGAGAGCAGTTTGGGTTAACCAAGGATGTCTCCCTTTTACTAGATAGTTCTTAAAGCGCTAAAGCTCTCTATGTCATTTCAGAAGAACTGAGACTGTGAACATGGAGTTGCAAGGAATGACTGGCTCCACTCCCTGCTCCTAGGTTGGATTCATGGCTTATCTGAATCAGTATTGGTTTATTTCACGAATTGTGTTTGGGCTTACTCAGTGTTAGTGTTGGCCACATTCCTGAGGCTGGGTGGACAAAATTAAGGCGATCTTGTACACCTGTGATAAAGTCACCTGGCCCCAGAAAGAAAGTGAGAGGGCTTCAAATGATTATGCCAATCCACTCTCCCCTGAAATCCTTGAGCACTTTTAAAATCTGAGTATTTGCCCTGAATTAGCTCTCAGCTTCCTTTTGAGACTATAGATAAAATCTTGTAAGTGTTCAAAGACACACCCACCAAATTAGAACACTACATATTGTTTTAGACTATGTTGGGGAAAAACTTTGGTGTGTTCAGCAAAATACTCCTTCTCATAAGGGATGAAGGATGCCTTTGATAGTGGACAACCAATGGGCACCATTGTCAGCTGCTTGCCACAATGCTCTGCTGGTCCCTTTCCAGGATTGACAGCTCTGCCATGGCTGTTGAAAGAAGCCTGTCTTTCCCAGACTGATCTGGTTTAACACATTGTTAGCAGATGCTAACGGCAGGGAGCCTGAAATAAAACACAACTTGCAGTTTTTAGGGACAGCTTCCCAGGATTCTCATCAAGTGGCTAAGGGAAAAATCACTGTCTTCTTGGATATATATATATATATATATATATATATATATATATATATATTATGGTATTTTGAGGTCTAGGCTGGCCTCAAACCCTTGCTCCTTTTGCTGAAACCACCCTGTGCTGAGATTATAGGCATGTGCCACTGTGTCTGGCTAACTGAATGACTTTTAAATACTTCTGAATTTCAGGCCCACTTTAAAGTCTATTCAACCAGAATTTGGGAGCAAAGGGTCAATACAAAGGGTCAATATAATCTGTATTACTATATGGTCCAAGGAAATTCAGAAAGAAGACCCCAGACTCAAATAGTATGTAAGAGCAAAGAGGGTTTATTAATATTCCAGCATGCATGAGGGGTCTTTCATCTGTACAAAATGGTGACGACCCTGAGAGGAACGTGCAGGCTCTTTTTAAGCACAGCTAAGGGGAGTTTTAGGGACAGTGAGGTCATCTCATGCATAATTGGTTAGGCAAGCAGCAGTTACACTAGTATACTTTTAATTGGCTGAGGGTTAGTCTTATCGTTTTTGGACATACTTGTACAAACTTGGGCAAGTCTGGATGTGACTCAGAAGGGGGCTGATGGATTTGTCCTTGAGACATTGTGAGGCTGCCTTAGGCCCTCTGCTGTTCTCTCCCTTGTCCCTGAATGTAAGGGGATTGTGGATAAATAGCCCTTTGTTAGATGAGACACCCGTTTAGCCCTTCTCAAAAAAACTGAAACCTAAATTCAGTTGTGAGAGTGGGAGAGTTTAACTCCTTCATTGCAAATAATCTCATGGTTTTAGACACCGATATAGTTAGAAGAAATATGGGAAACATGCCAGAGTATCCTCTTAAAATTTTTACTTTTATTACCTCATTTCATATTCATTTTTATTAGCATCTAAAAATCAATCACACAAATTTGTGGATCTCATGTGAGACCTTAATGATGTATAGATTGTCACAGTATCCTCAAAAGGATCATGGAAGGCAGTTCTCTCTAGTCTTAGTTTTGTATAAGTCACTTAATTTTGTTTCCTTGACCATAATTCATATAACTTATTACTTGTTCTTTCTGCATGGGCCAACTCACAAGGCCATATGTGAATCTTCCTAGCAAGTGTTCAGGCAGAAGCTTACTTCAGAAGAGTGGCTTGTGGGTGCTTCTTTTTGAGATAGGGATTTGACCTTGGGAGTGCCTGCTTTCACAATATTTGGTCTAGGGTAGGTTCACTGCCTAAACAGCAGAATGCTTTTCTCATGGATTAATGGCTTAATGGCTCAAAGTATTGCAGCAAGTAATTGTTCTAGTTGTCTTTGTATCATGTTAGAGCAGTCTTTTGTCTTCTTCCCCCTGTTGTATTGGGGTATAAAAGTGCATGGGAAATTAAGCGCAGGCAAATTTCAGTATTCACTGGAACTCCCTCCCGGCACAATCATATGTTTTCTGCCACATCTTCATTCTCTTTACTTGTTTTTCTAATCCCCATGCCCCTACCCTAATGACTGGTACTTTTGTCGGAGCTGGTCTCTGACACTGCCCTCCCTTCTCTCCTCTCCTCTGTCTTGCTCTTATTTTCCTTTTCTCCCCTAATCTTCACCTGGTAATTTTTAAATCTGTGTTTTGTTCTATCACAGAGATTTTATACATTTGATTAAACTCTTTCTGGAATAGAGCGTGGCATAAGCCAACAGTTAATGCCCAAATATTTGTGTGTGCCATGATGATAGTCTTTGCACTGAGTTTGTATTTCTGTTTATTATTTTCACAATAGTGGTTGATTGGAAGCATCACCCCAGACTCTGGTATTTATGTATCCAAAAGTCTGGAAGGTTTGGGTGAAAAGTTCCATTCCAAGCCCCTCTCCTAGGCATTTCCTCAGTCCAGACTCCACCTCCAAGAAAGCCCTCCAAACAGTGACCCCTCCTCAGAGATACTCAAGACCACTCCCACAGGGTATTTAAACACCAACCCAGAGATCAAACATGTGGTTTCCTGGTCTTCCTTCTCCATCTCCTCTCTGAGGTCCTGGAAGGCCACCCAGGAGCGCTGGCATCCATTATACCCGGGCTTTTTCTCATTCGGTTTGATTTGGTCTGATTTGGATTATTGTGTTGGTGTAGAGGTTTATTGGGGTGCAAAAACTTTTCAAATAGTACTAAAGTTCATCAAAACTTAGAACAAAATGGTAGTCGATAGAGGATGAGGGGTGAGTAAAATGGGAGATTGTTCTTCATTGAGTATAAAATTTTAATTTCCAGGATGAATAAATTCTGAAGATCTGTTGTATCTGAGTATCTATAGTTGTTAATACTGTGTCGTATAATTAAACATTCTTTTTAAAAAGCGTTTAACACATTAAAAGCACATTAAAATTTTTATGATAATTAAAAACACCCGAATAGCATGGGATAATTTGGCAGAAATCCCAACACAAGCGTAATTGGAGGAGGTACCATTATTGTGTTCTGTAGATGCCCTTTGAGGAGTGTGGATGGAAGCAGGATGGGTATTATTTGATATTCATAAAGACAAAGACAGACTTTCCATTTTATTTAGAATGAAACCAGCGTGGTAGAAATCAATCACTAACACACATGAAAAAGAGCATGGTTCCTTAACAAAATGAGTTTGTTGTTTTTGTTTTTAATTTTCTCTCAACTTCAGGCACTTATTTATTTACTGCTGCCTAGACAGCAGTAAACAAAATGAGTCCTTAAGACACAGAAATATGCCCCAGCTGTAGCACAGACTTCCTGCAGTCAGCTGCATCTGCAGATGAAATTGATCTGTGAGCTCATTTCACAACAAGAAGCAGGTGACTGGCAGGTCTAAAAAACCCTTTACCATCTCAGTTCACACTGGATGGGGTAAGCTGGCTTTTGATCCAACTCTGGTATTTCTTAGTCAACAGGGTGTAGATTCCAGGTTTGTTGGCAATGCCACATTTATAGCCCCCAGAGACGATGGCATGGAAGACACCTTTGCAGACCAAGGGGCCGCCTGAATCTCCCTGGAAAAGGAAAATTGGCAGATATTTAGTGAGAAGCTGATGAGGTTTCCTAAAGTCACTGTTTTCTTTAGTGTTATTAACAGTCTTTGGTTTCTCTGTGACTCAGCACCCCCAACACAGCCTCTTATTCAGAATAGGCTTTCTGTGTCTGTCTGTCTGTCTATCCCTGCTTCTCCCTGTGTTTGCATCTCTGTCAATAAAAAGCCATGAATTGCTGGGTGGCTGTTTCCTGGAGTCCTCCTCTTCCTCTTTTTCTCCTTCCTCAACCCCTCTTCCCAGATTTCTCCTCCTATTTATTCTCTCTGTCTACCAGCCCCGTCTATCCTTTCTCCTGCCTCACTACTGGCTGTTCAGCTCCTTATTAGACCAATCGGGTATTTTAGACAGGCCCAGTAACACAGCTTCACAGAATTAAACAAATGCATCATAAAAGAAGGTAGCAAATGTTCCACAGCATAAACAAACGTAACATACCTTAGAATAACATTCCACAACACATGCTTACCTGGCAGGAATCCTTTTGGCCTTTGGCATTTCCTGCACATATCATGTCCCTGGTTATAACAGGTTTGCGGTTGTAATAGCTTTGGCTGTTGCAGCGTTTTCTGCTTATGATGGTAACAGTGACTTCTTGAAGGGTATCAGAGTTTTTTAACAGATCTGGGTTGGTGGCTCCCCAGCCAGTAACCTGGCATTTGGTTCCATCTCTAATATAGTTTATGGATCTCAGTTGAAGCAGTTGGACATGCTTGTTGAGTTCTGCAGCCGTGTGAAGCTGAAAGATAGAAAACTGGGTAAATTATTCTTCCCCAGAGGTTTCTGCTGCTAGATCCCATTTGACCGTGCATTGGATGTGTGGTCCCTCTGCCTCAGGAAGGCATCTCTTCCCCTCGAATCTACTTTGGTGATGATCTGCAGCTGCATTTTTGGCTGTTATTTTTCTCTGAATGTGATTTCCATTCTCCATGGAGCTCACTGATGTTTGGGGATGGAAGCGTATACAGAGTAGAAGTTCCACCCAGTCTTGAGCAAACTGGCCTTTGCCCTGCCTGGAGGGTTTTCTGTGGAATGGCATGTATAGGTCATGACTTTGTGGGCTGGGCTGCTTCCTGCTGGATAGGGCCCCTGAGTATGGTCTAGACCACATTTGGGCTGGACAAAGTATGGTCTAGACTAAGTTTTAACTCATTTCTGATTCCCTGAAGTCCCTTAATTGGCTCTGTTACATAAACAACTGTTGTAGTTTTCAGTCGCTAATGTGAAAAGCATTTGGGGGAAAAGCATTTCCTGGGGATCGTTGGAGCTGCTGACGTGTTGCTCTTCTGCATGGGGAGCAGTACCATTGGTTTCCCTGGCATAAACACGTCTCTAATGCATTTGTGGTTTTTGTTTTCCTCTCACGGGAGTATACGGGGTAAGATGAGCCTTCATAGAACATTTCAGTTACCTCAAACACAGGGAGGGTGCTGCCCAAATGCTTTCATGTAGTTGATTAACGGAGTGATCTTGTATGAGAATATTGAAGAGATGGAGGGAGGCAAATTCACCTACCTTTATTAGCATGATGTCATGTGATGTGAAACCTGACAGGGATCTTGAGAATGGGATGAGTTTTTTAATCTCCAATGTTTGTTTCGTGGGCTCATTCTTTGAAAGAGAATGTGCTCCCAAGACCACTGCGGGAGAGTGGCCTCTAGGAAACCTAAAAGAGCAAAGAAATTGGAGGTAACACAATGATGTGCAAACCCAACAGTCGTAGCGGGAGATGGTGGAGGTCACACGCATGAAAGACCAAGGACAGAGTCCAAGGAGACCCGCTTAGGGCCAGGTGAAGCGACGGAGGCCCCAATGGATCTCATCACATATCTCTGGCTTCTCTGTCAGTGTGCCCCATTCCTAAAGCTGCTGCATCCTTCCAACAAAGTGTTTAGATAAATAAGGTGAGGCCTCGGGTGCCTGCTGGCTCATCTGTTCATGAGATTCATTCTAGGAAGCCTGGGCCTATTACAGATCAAGCAAATACATGTGAGTACATTCATAGCCCATGATGAAAATAGAAACGATTTTGTTTGGGGCGTTTTGGCTGCATGTTGCAACCATTTGTGTATTACAGATTTTTCCTGTTGTAGTGTATTTATGAAAGCCATTTCAAATAATTTTTTTTAGAACAAGGATGTGCTAAAAATGCCCTAGAGGTGTAGCTCGGTGGTAGAGCCCTAACCTACCTTTCACAAGGTCCTGTATTCAAGCTTTTGTGCACACACACACAGACATACATGCATGCATGCGCGCACACACACACATTAAAAAAAAACCAATCAACCAAACAAACAAAAACAAGGAAAAAAGAACAAAGAAAAAAAAAAAGAAAAGAAAGAAATATATGTCAGTGCAATTTCCATCATGCAGTGGGGGCAGAGGCAGAATTATTTATACATTTCTATATAATCCGACTGGGTTACATAGAAAAGCCTTGTCTTAAAAACCAAACAAAAATTTGTATTTATTTGTGATAAAACTCCATTTTTTTTCAACTTGAAAAAGGAATCAAGGCAGGATACAGCAGAAACACATACACATATACACACAGATTTGTGTTCTTAAAAATCAAGAAGGGCACAGGAATCTAAAGGGCATGAAAGGAGTGGCTATGTAGGTCCCGAGAATATGCATGGCAGTGGGGAGGGTTGGCAGGCTGCAGACCTAGGTTCAGAGAATGCGCATGGGACTGCAGTGGGGGAGGGTTCCCATGTGGCAGACCTATGGCTGCCTGGAATTACCACTTCTAATTTTCTACCAAAAGAGCTTATTTTGGGAATTCCAGCTCTATTTGCTGAAAAGTTTGCCTATTGCGAAATCAGAATGGGGGTGGAATTTCTCAGAGGACATGGATTAGATTTCCTTGGATGGATTCAAACTCAAATCCAACTTGCCCACTAAACCCAAAGCTCTGGAGGGAGAGGAAGATACAAAATCCCCAGGACCTCCGCTGGGACAGGAGAGAGGGTGTGTCTGTAAACAGCACTCCTAAGGACAGCTGTGAGGTACCAACACCTCTGGGGAAGGTAGATGCTGGTGAAGAAGACGGCTGAGATTTCCAGCACTCGTTCATCTTTCACCCAGTTCCTCCACTGCGACAGGCTAATAAGCCCCATGCAGATCAATATGCTCTTTGGATTTTCAGCTGTGATCGGTCCCATCATGGTCAAATCTTCTGCCCATGGAGTAAATGAAATGACCTGAGTTCTAGGATTCTACCTCTTTAAAATCTTTTTTCTTAAAAAAAAAATCAGACACACACACACACACATACACACACACACACACGTGTGTGTATGTACTATAGTGTGCGCATAGAGGTCTTTCAGGACTTAGCTCTCTCTTTCCTCCACGTGGGTCCCAGGGATCCTTCAGGTGGCTAGGCTTAATAAGGGTCTTTTACTTATTGAGCCATCTCTCTGGACTCCATGTCTTTATCTGGGTCTAGATGTGAATTCCCATAAGAGAAGACTAGTACCAGGGTCATGCATTTGCACATCACAGGGGTTTTTCAAGAGTGGCCTTTAGCACCTGGAGGTACTTGTATGCAGTTTCCTGAGTCCCACCCTGGCTGCCCTTGTCATGGAACTTCAGAGTAGAACCCTGGTATTGCTTGTCATACATTTCTTCTCTTTTACAGATGGCTGCCAAGACTGCCTCAGTGGAGTCCCATAGTGCCCTCCTCAGTTTTAAAGCCACTGGGCCGCACAGCCCTCATCGATCCTCTAACTGGTTCAAAGTGACCATATCACACATGGAGGATGCAGGAGCCAAGCTCAGGGCTTGTGTCCCAAGTCTGGTGCTCTTCCCTGGACTCTTCTTTAGCCTTGTATCAGGCTTGCTTCAGCTTGCTTCTTGGGCCAGCCTGTCTTGATGCTAAGCAGAGCCTGTTTCGATCAACTCCTGAGGTCTGGCATCAAAGGCAGGGTTCCTATTTCTTGGAGTCTCTCTTGGCTCAGATAGAGAAAAGCCGCTGGCTGTCAGAAAGCATAAATATTCCCAGTCCTATCCCATCCACACAAGTGGACCATCATGTTTATTGCTTGGTTATTACCATGGAAGGCTGCAAGGACAATATAGCAATCCTCAGCAACATGTGTTAAAGCATAAGCTATGTCTTCCTCTGTTTCCTTCACTGGAACAGCAGCCCAGTGAGGTGGGCAAGAAGACGATCCTCATTTTATAGACGAGGAAGTTGGGGTTCAGGTAAATTAAGCATGTATTAGGTGGAGGCTCTGGGATGCACATCCAGGCAGGATTAGAACTCCTGGTGTGGGCTGGGGATGTAGCTCAGTGGTAGAGCACTAGCCTAGCAGGCATGAGCCCTCAGGTTCAATTCTCCAGCACCGCACAAACAAAACTAAAACCAGTTCCATTGGTTTGCCTCTGGAGCTTGGTGGTGCACGGCTGTGAAAGAGGCCGTGGAGGATTCCACTTGATAACTTGTTTAGGCACGTGAGAGGGAGAAAGAAGGGTCCAGGGAGCGAAGAGGGTCAGTAAAAAGAGCCCAAAATTTTCTCCTGATGATTTAAAACATTGAAAAGTAGACAATTCAAGAGTATTTTTTAAAATGTATTTCTTTCACTTTTCTTTCTTTCTTCGTAGACAGGCTCTTCCTGGGTGCTCCAAGCCAGCCTCAAGCCAGCAATTCTCCTGCCCTGGCCTTCAGAGTGCCACTATACCCGGTATCCGTTTCCTTCTAGGTTTGATGGGATAACTGCCAAGGCATGAAGGAAGACTGGAGTAAATGGGTGCTGAGAGGGAGCCTTCCTCCCAGATTTGCCTCTCCCTGTCATTGTGCCGAAAGTCAACTGTTCCCCCAGGAGCCTCGTGAGCACATTTGTGGGAAGCCACCATTGAGCTGTTTCATCAATATTTTGAATTTCATAAGGCTTAATAGTTTTCCAAGCACTGATCTGCCTACATTTTTACACCCAAATGTCCCCTGTGGAAATTCGATCCACATACTTCAGAGTCATTTATATGCCAGCTATTTAAGATGATATTTAGCAAGATTTCTTTTAAACTCCAAGACATCTCTTCAGTTCTCCCTCAACTTCACCTCCTTCCTTCTCTTCATCTCTCCCTTCCCCTTCTATTATTTATTATTGTTATTATTCTTGTTATTGCTATTGTTATTTTAAACAATCTCCTCCCCCTAACTTTTCTTGAGTTAAACCCATTAGACAAATTTTCAGATTTAACTTAGTACCATCTACCTTCATCTATCTTCCTGCTGTGACTTCACATGCCATGCACCAGGTCTCACGCTTAGCCCCCAATCCAAACCCTCTCTTTTTTTTCCCTTCCCACCAGCATCTGCTGAACAGTCTACCTTCAGCTCCTTGTCTGAGTGAGAACCAGAAGCCTATCTGGAGAGGCACAAACCTCGCCTCGAGTGAGATTTTCTAGTGATGTGGGAAGCAGGACAGAAGGGAGGGGTGCATGGAGTGAGTAAGGAAACGAAACTGGAATCCAGCAACTTGCTCTTTAGAAACCGTGTCTTTCCGCTATTTTCAGGCCCTGGAGCTTCCAGCAGGGTTCCATCAAAAGGCAGCAACTAGACAACATCCTCAAAGCAGGGAGTCAAGACAGTTCAGTGTCCTGTCTAGATGGTGTTGATTGTCTAGATAGCAATTTTTGGAAGCTAAGATAGAGTTTTTTTTGGAGACAGTGTCTGTCTATCCCTGGTTGCTATGAAGGTAGCAACCAGCAGGTAGACCAGACTGGCCATGAACTCAGGTAGATATGATCACCTGCCTCTGCCTCCTGAGTGCTGGGATTAAAGGTGTGTGCCACCATGCCCAGCTAATTTTTTGTTATTAGATTTCTTCATTTTATTTTATGTTTGAGTGTTTTGCTTGTATGTATGTCTGTGTGCCACATGCAAGCTTGGTGGCTGCAGAGGTCAGAAGAAGACATTGAACCCCTGGAACTAGAGTTAACAGATGGTTGTGAGCCACCACGTGGGTGCTGGGAAGCAAACCCTGGTTTTCCCTAAGAGCAGCAGGGTTCATAAACACTGAGTCATTTCTCCAGTCCCTAAGACATATTCCTAAGTGAAGGGCTATCATGTTTTAAGGAAAAGAGAAGGTGATCATGGATCCAGGCAAGAAGCTTAAAGAAACAAATACTCAAACAGAAGAAATGAAATCAGAAAACTCAAGCGAGCACCACAGCTCTTTACCGACTGTCTTCATAACATCCAAAGACAGATTTTATACTTCATCTTAAACTGAAGGGACCTGGGGGCGGGGTGCTGTCCTCCATGGTCAGAGAAGCTTCCCTTTAAATATTCCCATCCCCGCTGACCTGCGCCGGATCACTTTTTAGAAACCCTCTATAATTGTTCCCCCCCCCAAGGGAAGTTGCTGTCTCTTATTGTTGTGATTTCCCAAGTGTGGTCCTCAGATGTCTAGGGTAAAGCGTAAGGCTGAAGAACTAGAGAATCTGCAAATCCTTTGCCAATACTCACAGTGTTGTCTGCAATATATCTGTGCTTACCAAAAAATGTAAAATATTCTGAAATATCTAAATAAAAACACCAATTCTCAAAACCCCATGAAACAGGATACGGTAACCTCCCCTTGGACACAGGCTTCCTTTCAGCACTTTCAGTTGCTTGTGGTCAACTGCTGTGGAACACTTCATGCAACATTCCAGAGATAAGCAGTACATACATTCTAAATCACCAGAGTAGATCGTTTTAATCGTTCTCCTTTATCGCCGTCATTCATCTTACTGCTCTTAATTCCTGGAGTAAGCTTTGTCTAACACGTGTGGTTCTTCCTAGTCACCGAGAGCCACACACACGGAAAAGCACGGGGGACTCACCAAGAATAGCAGTGGGCTGCTGTCAGCACCCACTGCGGATGAATCAGGACTCCTCCACAGATGTGACGGCCGCGGTACTGGATGGAAGCCATAAACGGCCTGGAATGTGGTGGTACTTCTCCCCCTCCAATAATTTCAGTGCAGAAACCTGTAAAAGTGAGCCAAGAGATTTCACGTGGCCCAGCGGTGGCATCTAATCCTTCAGACAGCAGGCATCGTTGTCACGATACTCTTTTTCAAGACCAATACAACAGCAGTGCTACCCAATAGTTGCTAAACTTTGCCTGGCTAGCAGGTGAGAGGAAAATTACAGTTTACAGTGTTAACAGCTTAATCACTAGAGTCATATCATATTCATATGATATCATATTCACATGTGGCAGGAGCAGGAGATACTTACACTCTGAGCACAGATAGACCCCAGCAGTCAGGACAAACAGAGCAAATGGAGAAAGCCTCATAATTAGATGTTTCGGCGTTAAGGGGCACGGAGGAATCACTTTGCTCTGCGACCGATGAAGAAGGTGCTGAAGATGCTGAAGAGGGTGGGGTTTTTCTCTCTTTCTTACTTTCCTTTTGCCTTACAAGCTTCTCACCTCATATGCTCCAGAGGGTAGAGCTTTCACACCCAAGTTTTCAGAGTAACTATCAGTTTGGGGAGTTTCCGGTCTATGCTGCCAGTGTACTGTGAAGAACTCATTTCTGGATGAGTGCTCTTGGTACAAATGGTGAAAGAATAGAAAATACACCCTGGGCCGGTAAGACCCCTGTGTGATGTAGACATTTTATTGTTTTTTTTTTTTTTTTGAGACAGGGTTTCTCCGCAGCTTTTGGTTCCTATCCTGGAACTAGCTCTTGTAGACCAGGCTGGCCTTGAACTCACAGAGATCTGCCTGCCTCTGCCTCCTGAGTGCTGGGATTAAAGGCGTGCACCACCACCGCCCGGCCTGATGTAGACATTTTAAAGATGGTCCTTGCTCTAAATGAGTAGGTCTCAACCTGTGGCTCATGATCCCCTTGAGGTCACATATCAGATATTTACATTAGGACTCCTAACAGTAGAAAATTACAGTTCTCAAGTATCAGTGAAATAATTGTATGCTGTATGGGGGGGGGGAGGTCACCACAACATGAGGAACTGTATTGCAGGGTCACAGCACCGGGAAGGTTGAGAACCACTGCCTTAGAGCAATACTTCTGTTTCCCCTGGCATGCGATGGTGCTCACCAGGCTTAATTCCTCTCACCTTTCATTTGTGCATTAGATTCCTGGTGGAGATGCGGAGCCCCGCACAGATCCTAGGGGCTCTCCGGTGCGGCTTAGCTGCAGCCTGAACACCATCCAAAGAACCCATACGTTTCCCAGCAAGCACAGCCCTTGTCTTGCCGTTCTTTAAATGTGACCACAGTTGGTTATATTTTACTTACATTTTTTGGAGATTTAATTATGTTACTAAAGGAGAATATTGGCAACCCATTATTCAAATTCTCTTTACTTAATCTTAATTGAAAATGACCACATGTTTATCCAGGGCCTTAATAATGTATTTTAAAAGTCAAGGACTGTATTTTGTCATTCTTTCCAGGAAGAGATGACAATGCAATGCCAGGTCTTTTAGTGGACATTATCTTGATCAGACTCAGGATTCTGTCCATACTGAAAACGCAAGTCCATACAGGACAAAGCAGATGCAAATATACATAGATAGACTAGGCTCGGGAGCCCTAATATTTTCCAGAAACTCTTACCAAAACTTGCATAGTTTTTAGTTGTTTTTTAAAAAAATTTATGAAATCTGTCTTCTATTTTTAAAAAAAGAAAACCAAAACTGTCATGGTTGGTAGATGGCAAGAGAATCCCTACATTATTGTTTTTCTTTGACAAGAAAGCAGAAAAAATAATTACTATCCATTATACAGCATAATTTAATGATATGTAAGTTGAATGTCTTAAGTTATTTCCAAAATTCTCTCTACATGATCATTTGCATCTTCCTGTCTATATCTGTGAGGAAGGCGGGGCGGAAATTATATTTAAGCTACAATTGAAGACATAAGCCCAGAGAGGTTCATTTGTCCAAGTCCACAGCATTGGAACTGAGCTAAATCTCACCCCTCACCTGCAGAAGCGTGGATGTTAAGAAGCATAAGTCAGAACCCAGCACCAGATAGCTACTGTCGCATTTTCATTATACAGGGGTGCAGTCACAGCAAAGCCGTCGACTTCCTGCTAGGGAGAGCAAAAGGTGAGAAAAGCCACAGGGTTACCTAACTGAACCTGTTAGCACCCCCCAATGCCCCGTGAACTGTCAAATGACCTCTGTTAAGCAGAGCCCTTGTGTGCTGTCTTTCCCTGTTGCCTGTAGGCGTGATCACAACTGTTCTCTGAGGTAATAATGCCGGGAGCAGAAGGCGAGTGGATGTAACAGTGATTTGAACGTAAGAAAGAGGTAAACTGTAAAGAGCAGATTTAGGATGGCGTGGTTGAAACATCACGCCTGGCTTACGTCTCTATAGTAAGGACACACAACGGCATAGCTTTTATTGACGATGGCTGAACACTTTCAGCTGTATTTCCAGGGAGGCGGCTGCCTCTTCGTCCTGTTTTATGGATGGAGAAACTGAAGCCGAGACTGTCTAGATTGCCCAGATCATGGATTGCTCCTAAACCCTATGTGCTGGCTTCAGACTTCACGTTTCCTTCAAGCGAGCCACACTGTCCGCCCTGCTCCCTCTGAGAAGCCCCTGGCTTAGACACTTCAGGAGGCAGGCTGGCCGTGCAGAAGGGAAAAAGGATTTGGTCTTGCACACTTCAATTAGACACGGGTGAGATTTAGTTCAATTGCAAAGATCAGCTCATAACTCTTTCTTGTAGTTGACCTGGAATTCTGAGAATTGCGTTGGTTTAAAATAATGAGTTTCTGGGTTTTGGCTTTAGCCCCCTGCACTGGTTAATAGTATCATCTGTTATTGTCTTTGGGATCCTGGGTTTGAAGATAGCAGGCTGTGTAATACGATGAATTGGGTCATCTCATTGATTTCTGGGTGTTGGTTTTTTGCTCTGTTGAGTCTGCCACGGGGAGAGCTGTGTTTGCTTTGGAAGGCTCTTGCAGCAGCTGGACTAGTCTGAGCAAGTGCACGGCGCTCAGCCTGTGGCTGTCTCTTCACGTCGCATCCGGGCCTCGCGGGTCTCTGCTGTGTTGTGTAGCTGTCTCTGTGAGCCACACTGAGAGATGTTTTTGACACTCCTGCCTTTTAGGGGAACCTGTTATACCAGCTGTCCTGATTGTCCCCCTGGGGCTGTCTTTCATAGCCCAGGCACCTGCGTGCAGACTCATAAGCCACACTCTTTAGGGGCTGAGTCCCTTGAAGAGTGGCTGCAAACTTGTGCCAGTCTGAGACCTGTTGATGACTCGCTAGCAGATAGACAAGGACAGAAACTGAAAATGAGTATTTGGAAAATTACAGCAATTCAAATGGGCTCTATAATAATTTTTAAACGAAACATAATTTGTTGAATTTAATAATGTTAGGCAAGTCTTTTATATACCTTTGTTATTTGATTAATTGTTTCATTCATTTGTATTGTATAGAGGTGTTAGTCCCTGATGGACCAAAAGTAAAAACATGTTAAGAACACACACACACACACACACACACACACACACACACACACACACACACTCATAGCCTTCCCCAGTGTAGGAAGCACAAAGAAGCACTGAAGACACGACTCTGGAGTAGATGAGTGTCCAGCCTTTCTCACTGATTTCCTTTCTGTGTCTTTTGCAAAGCTGATTGAAAAAGATTTATTTTAGTTTTTATTCTGTGGATTTGTATCTGTCTATGTGAGAGGTATGTGCCTGTGAGTGCAGGGACTAGAGGAGTCAGAAGAGGGCGCTAGATCCCCTGGAGCTCGAGTTACAGGTGGTTATGAGTCTCATGATGTGGATGCTGGGAACTGAACTTGGGCCCCCTGGAAGAGCAGAAAGTTCCCTAACTGTTGAGCCATCTCTGGAGCCCCTTTTTAAAAATTACTTTAAATTACATGTTTGTTTAGGTGTATGTGTGTGTGTGTGTGTGTGTGCAACCACATGTGACACAATATATGTGTGGAGGTCAGAGGACAATTTGTGGGAGTTAATTCTTTCCTTCTACCATGTGGATCCAGAAATTGAACTCTTGTCGGGTTGTCAGGATTGGTTGCAAGAACCTTTACCCACTGAGTCATTTACGCCTCCCCCCCCCCCCCCCCCCCGCAACACACACACTTCAGCCTCTTTTGAAAGAACATCTCATCACTGTGGTGTCCAAGACTTTGTGGCCCTCCCAGCCTTAGATACCTGAGATTAGCCTTTGGGAGTCTTTTTTTTGAGTCCCCCTCTTTCGAGCCCACCATCACTGGGGGTTTGAACTCTGGATTATAGTTTAACTAATTTGATAAGTGAATCTGCTAGCAATTGTGGTGAAACTATTTGGCAATTGGATTTGGGAGGAACATTGGGGTGCTGTATACTAATATGATGTTGAAAGGTCCAAAGGATGTGTAAATCTTATAGCAGGTGACAGCCAGCTTACTCTTACAAGGTCCTTAAAAACAAATGATCTTAAGAACAATTGAAAAAAGAAAAAAACAAAACAAAAAAAACCAAAACCAAAACCAAAACCCAGGGCCCCCTTAGCGTCAGAACTGTGCTTAGCATAAATCCGTGCAGAGAAGCGGGGGACTGGAATGGGGCTTTTTCTCCAGCTGTTAGACGCCAACACTTTGGGGTAGTGATGGTGATGAAGGTGGGAACAAAATTGATTTGTTTTGCCTTTCTCTACTTCAGCTTTCAGTCAGAACACATTTTACATTATTATTTTATTTAATATTGAGAATTATTTTTGAGTTCACCACCGAGTTAAGAAGCACAAGGAGCAGTTTTGCACCTTGCAGTTTCAGCCCTTCCCAAGTCATGTCTGAACTAACGGTGAAGATGAACACTGCTCCGAGGTCTTGTTAAGCAAAGGCCATGGACAAATAGGACCTCAAGGCAAAGTGGGCTGCCCGCTGGAGAGGCTTGTCTGTTTGTCCAGCATTTCCCTAGTTCTGTCTCCAGCCTTCAAGGCGCTATTTTGTGATTCCTCTTTCTCTTCTTCTTCAGGGTGGCCTTGGATTCCATTGTGTGAGTTCAAATGTTATGGGAGAGATGGGGAAAGTCCCACAGAGGGTGGTCCCTATGATGTCACTGGACCCAAGGCAGGTCATTCACACTGTCTGCAATGTTTTTCCTAAAAGATTTACACATGTGAGAATCCTGTCAGGAGGGATGACTGCCAAAGGGAGGTCAACAGCCTTGACCGCTCATCCAAACTCTAGTTTTACTGGAACACAGGCCTTGCATAGAGGAAGGTGAGCACTATTTGAGCATAGTAGGGTGTTAGGAAGAAAACTAGGGTCACTCTGTAAGAAAAGTTAAAAGGAAAAGTGTACGGGAAAGGACTTAGTGATAAAAACAGAAGAACACTCACCCTTAGATTCACCATGTAGAAAGACTGTAAGAGTCAGAGGACCAGAAAGTCTGTTGTGAGACTGTGTCTTCTATGGATGATAAGGAAGCTACAGGCTGAAATTTCAACCCTTCGTCTTTTAAAACAAGACCCGAATGGTGACAACGCCAGTTGACATGCCAACATGGAAGGGGAAATCACACAGGGTTCCACCCCTAGATAAAGAGAAGTTAACAGCCGCTGAGAGGAGAGTTGGTTTTCCCCAGGGGTGACTCCTCTTATTGGTTATCCATACTAAATGGTTATGCCCCAACACAGACCAAATGAACTCGGTATATTGTATTTATATATTTATTCTCTCTCTCTCACACACACATACCAATAAAAAATTAAGGAAAAATAGGCTATGAATTTGAGATGGCATTAGGAAGATATGGGAAGGGATGAAGGGAGGATAAGGAGGGGGGAAATGATTAAATATAGCACATATATATATAAGATTTTACAATTAATGTAATAAAAAACAGAAGAAAGCAGAGGCAGTAAGGGAAAGAAAAGGAATGAACACATTATTAAGGGGAAAAAACCAATTCACTAAAGATGGCAGAGCTTATAATGAACCAGTTTATTTGTATTTGAACAGCTCAGATGCCATTTTATTTAATAGAAGCAGGTCTAGTAAAAGGAGCGAGCCTATCATTGAAAGCTATTGAATTGTTTTTCTAAATGATTTCATAACAAAGTCATGGGAGGTAGAATAATAGGTAATTTAAGGTGATAAGTTCATCACCAAGAGAAACATAGCAATTATTATGGTCAAGTTAGAACTCAATAAATATTATTTATTTTTTTGATATTTCATGATTTTCATTGGGAATTAATTAATCTAGAAATTCCCATGCAATTCTAATCACAGTAGGCAGAGTTAGGATATGTAGCTTGGTGGTAGAGTGATTGTATAAGTATGATAGACATACATTTCCCAAGGCTGTTGATTAACCAAATAACACAAATGTGTGAGTGAATGTACACACAGGTTAGCTGCATACACACACATAGACACAGAGACACACACAGACACACATACAGACACATAAACACACACACAGACACACAGACACACACAGAGACACATAGACACACACACAGACACACACACACAGACACACACACAGACACAGACACACACACACAGACACATAGACACACACACAGAAACACACACACAGACACATAGAGACACACAGACACACACACAAACACACAGACACATAGACACACACACAGGCACACACCCGTAGACACACACAAAGACACACACACACACACACACACACACACACACACACACAGAGGCTAGTCTTCAGCTTGTTCTCTTCCCTTTTCCTGCTGGATCTGGAATTACAAACACGTGCTGCAGCATCTAGCCCCATCTTACTCTTTATCACAAATAATTCTGGTAGGAGCAAAAATTTCCTATGAAGAAATTAACACATTATAAATCTTAAGTAATTTTAGTTAAGTAAATTAAAATAATGTTTAAGAGGAAAGCAGTCAAAATACCATAGTCAAGATTCAATACTGATAAAACATTTGAGTTGAAAATATACACCCTTATTAATATCTTTAATATACAGAAAGCTCTTCTGAATTGATTAAAGCACAATTCATATTTTGCAAGACTTAAAGTCTGATATACAAAGGACATAAACTATCTTAAGTACTGATGGAAAGCCAATATGGAGAGAGAGAGAAAGAGAAAGCAGTAAAAGCAAAGTCTATGAAATCTTCATTCCTATGACAGCTCACTGGATGCCATTAATAGCACAATTTTGATATCTATTTAAAATTTGAACTTTGTGAACCCATTTTCCAAAGACAACTTCTTGATTCCCCTCCTCTCTTAAATCCAGAGTCCACACTTTCTGTTCTCACCAGAATTTCAAATCACGTTCCTTTGTTATTTAGCAGAGTTCACAATGAACCCCCTTATGCATGCATTTCTCCTCGCTTTATTCTCACAGAAAGAGAAAATGTGTTTGGTTTTTCCAAAAATAAAAACAAGTCAGGAGGTACCGCTGCCTATAGGAATGCAGGGATCTTGATCTCACCATTGCCTGGCCTCCAAGGTTGCCTTTTATTTGAATTCCGTGTGGAAGTTCCCAGACATTGTACCTCTTACATCCAGTATGTCTCTTAATTAGATAACTGTCGCTATGACAAAACACAATGACCAAAAGCAACTTGGGTGGAAGGAGGGTTGTAGATAGGAACTTGGAAGGAACCTAGAGGGATGGGCCTGAGAACAGGGACCAAAGCAGAGCCTGGGAGGAACACTGCTTACTGGCTCGTCCTTCATGGCTTGCTCAGCTGGCTTTCTTATGACACAGGACCACCTGCCCAGGGGTGGTACTGCCCCCCAGTGGGCTGGACTCTCCTCTATCATCAACAATCAAGAAAATGCCTCAGAGACTTGCCCACATGCAATCTGATGAAGGCATTTTTTATTTTAAACCTCAATTGAGGTTCCTGTTAGGATTTGACCCTACCTTGTGTCAAATTAACAAGAACAAGAACAAGAACAACAACAAAACACCTAACTAGAACATGGAGCCTATAAAACCAGTATCACATGGAAAATACCAATCTGTTGCTGGCTTGAGTAGAAACTGGGACTCCTTGGACCACAGACATACTGGCCTCAGAATACTTGGACAACTGAAGAGAAGGACATGAATCCTAGGGAAGACTCGTCCTAGCCAGCCCTGTGAGGCAAGGTACCCTAGAACAGTGGTTTTCAGACTTCCTAAAACTGCGACCCTTTAATAAGTTCTTTGCATTGTGGTGACCCCCAACCATAAAATTATTTTTGTTGCTACTTCATAATTTTGCTGCTCCCATTCATAGTGTAACTATCTGAGAGTTCCAATGGCCTCAGGTGACTGCAGCTGGCCAAGAACCACTGCCCTCAAGCTACTCTTTTTTTTTTCTTTTCGTGGGTGGGGGATCTTTTCAAGGAGTTTACTCTTTGTATCTTTGAGCCCACAATGAATGAGCTGTGTCCTATTCCCGAGATGCCCTTGAAAGTAAGGCATTTGGCTTCTTTACCATGCCCCAATCTTCCTCAGCAGCCATACTTCCCTTGGCCCAGCTTTACACACACTCTTCTCCCCCTGAGTACAAATTTCTCAACCATTTCTGCTCTCAACTGTAATTCTGGTTAAAAGCAGCCATCAAAGTCCATTTCCTAGTCCAAATGCTGGACTGCCTTAAAATGTCCTCCTTCTAGACATGAATTACCACTGTACTGGCTGCTTTTGTGTGTCAACTTGACACAAGCTGGAGTCATCAGAGGGGAAGGAGCTTCAATGAGGAAATGCCTCCATGAGATCCAGCTGTAAGGTATTTTCTCAATTAGTGATCAGCTCAAGGGCCCAGCCCATAGGGGGTGGTGCCATTCCTGGGCTGGTGGTCCTGGGTTCTATGAGAAAGCAGGCTGAGAAGCCAGGGAAAACAAGCAAGTAAGCAGTACCCCTCCATGGGCTCTGCATCAGCTCCTGCCTCCAGGATCCTGCCCTGCTTGGGTTCCTGTTGCTGACTTCCTCCAATGATGGAGTATGATCTGGAAGTGTAAGCCAAATAAACCCTCTTTCCCCAACTTGCTTTTAGGTTGTGATGTTTCATCACAACAATAGAAACACTAACGAAGACAAGCACACTACTTTTAAATCCAGCCTCCTGCAAAGTCTCAGGATGCAGACAAATTATGGAGACATTCTTGGCCTGAGCAGACCTGTGGATCTCTTAGTGAAGTTGGAATGCATACACTACACCCTGATACCTTATGAACCTCCCTGAGAGCATTTCATCCTGTCCTGCATAAAGCTGCAAGTGAGTGAAAGGATGGAGAGACAATTATGCCAAATTAGGCACTTAATCAAGCGCTTACAATTTGTGCATTGCAAAAATATTCATAGTTGTTTATTTAGAGCCATTATCTCTCAACTTTAAATATTAAAGTGCTTTATTTCCTACATATTTTCTTTACCCCAGTAATATCAGGAACTGGAGACATAATAGAGTCTCCAAAGGGAATTCACAATGCTAAAATCAAAATAAATAAAAAAAATTCTAAATTAAGATTTTCATTGTTTCCATCCACAAAATTTTGATGTTGGGAACCTTCTCTTTCTTTCCCCTGGTGTTCAAGATAGCAGCCATATTTCATTGTGAGGGATCTGATGCCAATAGTTGAATCAGGCTGTATTTTAATTTAGTATTTCCTTCAGACATTCTTTGAACATGTGTCAACAGGAAAGAACATGTTTCAAAACACACTTCTGCTCATTCCTTGCTTGATAAACTGAGTGATGTTCAGTATACGTCTTTAACTCCCTCTGTGTTTTCTGGATTTTGAAAAAAAAAATAACAACTAAGAGTCAGTCAACCTCAAGTTTCACAGCCAGTGGAACTGGGCTGCGGGGACCCCTCCTTTCCTGGCTTTACTGTTCTCCTTCCCCTTCGCTACTCCCCTCTCCACGGATTTAATGTTAGGGGACACCACCTACATCAGAGGACATTTGAAATGCTCGCTTTCCAGTGAGTTCTCATTTAGTGTTCCTTAGGTATTTAAAAAAAAAAAACTCTCTGGGTTGGGTGGTGGCGGCACAGGCCTTTAATCCCAGCACTCAGGAGTCAGAAGCAGGCAGATCTTTGTGAGTTCCATGCCAGCCTGTCTACAGAGCGAGTTCCAAGACAGGTTCCAAAGCTACACAGGGAGACCTGTCTCGGTAAACAAAACAACATCAACAACAGAAGTGTCTGAGGATGTAGGACAGCATCTCTGAGGTGAGGTGTCTCGGAGATGTGTGCTGATACAGAATGAGGAAGTTTGGGAAGAGAACATGGGTTGCATAGGTAAAGCTGGGTGTTGAATAATGTTCCGGTTTTGCATATTGTTAAATTGCAGGTAAGTCCTAAGGTCTTGAACTGCTCTTGTCTGGAGGATGCTTCAAATGGCCACACTAGAAATGCTCAGGCAGATAGGTTTCTCCTTAGCATGTGCATGTTTAATGAGGGGGTGATTGGAAAACTATTTTAAGTTTGGTCTTTACCCAGGAAGTACTATACTAAAATGAGTTGAACATCTCCCCAAAGAAATGAAAGAAATTGCAGAGCCTGAACATCGCAGGGACAGGCTGAAACTACAATTCTGCAGGTTACATTAGCAAACACACATATGAACACAGACATGCAATGTGGGGAAGGAAACTATAAAAAGCTTTATAACAACACAGTATTACATTAGGAAGAAAGGTGACCTCTCAGTGACACGACCTTTGTGCCCCTAACTTGGGTTCAGAACAAAGTCCTATGGAGTCAGAGTCTTAGGGGAGAGTCCCGAGGATACAGTCAGTAGGGTCCAAGGAGGCAGATTGCAGCGCTAGTTAACAGTTTCTGTAAAGGAGTCAGCCCAAGTCAAAGCCACAGAAACTTGTAGAAGCCAAATCAGAGGGCTCAAAGTTCCAGAAGACTTAAGTTCCAGGAGGGCTTAGGAATTCACGATTCAGGAAGAAGGAAAACTCTCCAAGAGGAATGTAGGCTTTCCATTTCCAGACATCTAGAACATTCTTCATTGTGTAATCTTAAGCCTTTGATCCCCAGGATGTTGTTTTGTGAATGTGCCAGAAGCCATCAGGAACTAGGGGAGTCTAGGGAGAGGGATTATGTGCCTCTCCCTCAGAGGAAAGGCTCGGAAAATTGATGGAAAAATCTGTGGGTCAAAACCGAACACACAGTAAAATGGTATTTTATTTAAAAATATTTTTTTTCTGGGACAAATCTCTTAATTCTCAATTTTAAAGTAGCAACAGTAACTCCTGGCAACAATTGATGTTGCAAGCCATATATTCTAATGACTAAATAAGATTTCTCTTCCTGTAGGAAAGCAAGAGACAAAACAAGCAGGCAGACAACATTTTGCCAAGAGGATCAGAGCGAAGAGGAGTCTCTATAGTAAGCTCAGTCCCTGCTAGAACACATTTTAGAGATGGAGAGTGGAGTCTTGGTTGTGAGACAGCATCAGCACAGAACACACATAGAAGGAGTACCACACGTGAACAATGTAAGAAAGAAAAACGTAGATATTAACACGAGTCTGTAACAGTTATTATTTCGCTACCATCACTTAATGAGTAAATACCATGTTCTCACCCAAATCCATATCATATTATTTCATTGAAAACTCACGTGTTTTCAAGGTAACCATTTAGTTGCTTTGATAGAACTAGATTCAGTGGATTTCACAGGTGCTTTTTATCAGCCTAAGTTCTTGACTTAAAATAACAGCCAGTGTCCCCAAGTGAAAATGCTTATATGGGAATTCTGCAGTGGGTTGTGGCATCCCAGGCTCAGTCTTCAGCTCTCACCACTTCAGAAAGGTCAGCATCTCCCAAGAATGGATTGCTGAATTGATGGGTTGGGCTGGGTTTGAGGTATTGGCAGATCTGCTTACTCTGTGTCCAGTCTCTTCTCACACCATGGAAGTTGCTGGAAGGTTGTGACATCCCGAGTCTAGTTCCACTTGGCTTCTGAACAGTGCTTTCGATGGGGAAACCAGTGTGTCTTCTCAGCCAACCCTGACTTGCCAGATCCGGTCTATGTGGGTTATAGTGCCCTTCACACTAGATTAAACTGGATGGAAGCCCGGAGACAAGGAATGGGAACAAGCACAGATAACTCTCTTCTTTTTAACCTGCTCTCCCAAGTCCCATTGATCATCTTGTGTGTCTGTTCATGAGGCCAAGCCCGCTAAACATCACTCACCTTCATGACAAAGTGGGGTGATAGGCGAGATAAATGTTGAAAGTTATGACCAGCATATTTTATACTAACGTCATACCTACCCCACTGGACTTCCATGGGCAGACGTCATCATGGAACAGAGAATTGAACAGAAAAAGCAAACAGGCACACAGATATGCTCATGAGATACACAGTTACATAACTACCCTTGAATAGATTAGTTACTGATTTGTGATGCTCAGTGATATCTGTATTTATTTCTGAATGCTTTGGAAATTGCTCAGCTATGCCTTTAATCCCTCCCTCCTCCAGAGGACTTGGACTTTCATTCAGTTTGTTTGGGGGAAGGTATAATAACATGAGGCTTTCTATCATCCCACTGAGATCCCCATTGTCTAAGATCCAAGCGGCTATAGCAGCTAAGTCTCCTGTTGAATCTTCTTCTAGACTCAATCCTTGAAAAATTAGTTGGGACAGATTAGAGAAAGCTCCGTGAAATGAGCCTTTTCGTTTCTGAGGGGCAGTGAGCTGGAAGGCTCATCCATCCTTTGATCATCTGTGACTTCTCTGATCCCGTGAATCTGTGTGACTTATCCTATCCACGATCTTGTTATTTCAGTCCCTTGGAAACTGTTGGGGTGTTAGAAATAAAGCCCACTCCCAGCCTTCAGGCTCCATGTTGGATTCTGCAGTCTCCCCAACCCCCCAAATCCTGGACCAATATTGAGGCTTCCATATATGTATGTGTGTGTGTGTGTGTGTGTAAGGCTGATTCTGTTGAAAGAAACCATTATAGTAGTTTGAGATAACACTGACTTTTTGTCAGATGGACTGAGCTCTGTCCACCTCTCCTACCCCTGGCAAACTCACTGTAAAGGTTTTGTTGGTCTGGACACAGCCTGAGTATCTGTCACGTCCCAAGGACCTTCTCTACTTCCTCTTTTCTTCTCAATGTCCATCCACTTTGGTGCTTTAAGGACATCAAGAATCATAGGCTCACAAGGAACCAGAACACTGGAGTCTCTTGGAGTCCTAGCCATAGTCCGCGTCGTCATCAATATATTTTGAGTGGTCACTGCTTGCCAGGCACTGAGCTATGAGAACAACTCAGGGAGGCAGATACTCTCCTGTGTCCCTTTATTCTCTGGGAGATCTAGGTTCAGATACAAGCAACACTGTCAACGACTGTGCACTCAGGGTTCCGACTTGAGTAGTCTGATTCCAAGGTGTGTGTTTTATATGGTGGATAAATCTGCTTTTGCTTCCCTTTAATTTCATGAGGAGAGACAATCTTGGTGCAGTGGGGAGACAGAATAAGGATAAACAGATAGTGTTTATTGCAGTGGCCTTTAGCATGTTTATTTGGAAAGAGATGGAGGGAGAGAGCATCCCCGATGCACCATCCCCTACACCCCTGTGAGGCTGGGAGAAAATTGGGGTGCCAATAGCTCTCCCACTCACAGCCACTTGTAAGGTTGCTGTTTTCATGCTACCCTCTGAAAGTTGCTTTTTTTTCCTAAACAACATACCGTGTCATGATCTTCTGAGGCATGTAAGATCTGAATCAGGCATTATAAGGGCCATGGCACTGATCACAGAACTGGTTTTGTTTATTGGAAAACAGGAGGTTCCTGTCATGTAGAGGCTATATAAGAAGAACAGACATGACATGCAAGGTTGGGTGATGGATGAAATCTGACCTGGGGAAATCAAGGAAGGCATTATTGAAAGATGAGGGCATTGAAAGGGCAAGCCAGAAGAGGGACTCGTGGAAACCCAGCCATCTGATCCTGGGCTTCCAGCCTCCATAACTGTGTGATAGAAAGTGTTGTTGTTTATAAAACAGCCAGACCACAGCACTTTATAAAGGCCTCCAAAATAGCTGAGGCTTGGACACATTGACACACAGTGTGTTCTAATTGTTGTTTATGGAAACAAATCTTGGGCGTTTTTACACTGTATTTATAAAGGTAACTACTGTAGAGCAAGATCAAGAAAAACTAAAGCACTTTAGAAAATATTTACTTCAGATGTAAATGATTTTATTTGTAAATGATTTATTTTACTTAAAAGTAAATTATATTTTCTTAAAGATAAATGTTAAAGTTTTAAGAAAAAAGCCCTGATTTCTTTGTCTGTTGAGTAAGCCATTGCTCCTGAGCCTTTCCGGAAGTCAGTCTTTTTCTGAACTGGATACACTCTAGCTCAGAGCGTGGGCATAGTTAAGTCTTGAATCATTCTTCTCCCTTCCTGTATCCTCTCTTCAGCTGCTGAAAGTCTCTGTTATCTGCCTGTTCTGTTTGCTCTGTGGGAACGTATGTGGAAGAAAGCACCACTTGGTACTTGGTGTCTTCAGCTCTTTTTGTTGAATGGGAATGGCTGCCGGCATTCTGCGTTTTAGGGAGAAATATCTGAGTTAGTTTCCAGTCACGGATGGATCAAATGGACAGCTTTGATGCCTTGAGCCTCCCACACTTACTCCCCTTAAAAAACAGCCCCGCTCAGAGGCTTTCTCTCCCGTCTCTTTCAAGTTCCCTTCAGGTATTCCCTAGCAGGGTCAGGTACCCTACACCTTCTTAGTTTTGGTCTATGAAAGGGAAAGATACCTGGAAGGTGATTGTCCATATTCATAACCTAAAGTTTTGTCACGTTGAATAATAAAAAAGCATTAATATTGAAAAATAGCAAGTGTTGGTACTCAGCCGGGCATTCTGGGGCAGAAATAGTTGGTCTCCTACAGACCAGCCTTCTAAGCTGGACTACACTGAAGTTGAAATTTGGATTTGCTACCTTGAAAACTATTGAATTCCTTTCATTTCTGAGAGCACTGTTTGGTGTTTTGTTTCATGAGTACTTCCTAAATATATTTACAGAGGAAGGTAGGCTCAGCATGTTGTCTGGGAAATGGTGACGGGGACTCAGGCTCCCTCCCGTCTACTGTTAGAAACATAAGCTGGGATGTATGTGCGTGCTTTGGAACCGAGAGTGGGCTATTAAAGTTGAGTTTTACAGCACATGCATCTTAACCCCGAAATACTTCTAGTCAGATCAAGTTAGGATGATGTTTTTCAGGCTGCTTGCAAGAATAAGGTCTTAGATTTCATAATGTAGTGCTCGAGAAGGAGATTAAAGATGGATAAAATGGAATGTATTCTCCTGCTAAGCAAACTAACAACTACCATTTTTTCACTGAATGTCACCAGGGTGTGTATCATTAGTCTGGTGTCTGTCAAGGAAGGAAAACCTTCATCCAATTAAACTCTGGCATAACACTTTTATACTCTTGATTTTTTAAACTTATGATTGTTTAAAACACTTTTTGTCTTATTTGGACATAGATTTGCTTTTATTATTTACATGAAGGTTGTAAATTCATAAGAAGAAACATAAGGGGGCTGGAGAGATGACTCCGTGGTTAAGACTGGCTGCTCTTCCAGGCAATGGTTCAAATCCCAGCACCCATATGCTGCCAACCATTGTCTGTAGCTCCAAGATCTGACACCCTCATACAGACATGCATGCAGGCAGAACACCAATGCACATTAAAAAAATTTAAAAAAGAAGAAATATCAATTCAGTAATGGTTCAAACATCCCTAAGATGATTGACATTCATATCTGAGCCTTCTGAAGTAATGCCTCTGTTTGTTTGTTTGTTTGTTTGTTTATAAGTAGATGACCTCATGGCTACACAGTCAGAACATTCCTTAAATGAGAACTCCCACTGGTACCTTTAGAATCTGTTCTGAATAACTGACATCCATCTTGAAGGTTTTAATGTGCACATGGCAGCAATGACAGTATGAAGACGTGCACCTCAGAGTTAGTGGCATGGGTTAAAAAAATTCATGAGCATATTGTAATTAAAAATTTTAAGTGGATACCTTACATATAGTTTTTTTTCTGTTAGAAATCCCCAGAGCAATCTCTGTGTATTAATCCTAGTAAAATGGATGAGATATGACTGAAAAAAATCATTACTTTGGAGGCTTCTCAAAATTCTGAGTTTCTAAGAATTAATTGGTTTATTTGTTTAAAACAATCCAATCCCCAGTCCTTCATCAGATGCGCCAAGCTGGAATCCTTGGCTGCGTTCTTTCTGACAGGCTCCCCCGCCTGCTGTGGTGCAGATAGCCTGGTGACCGAGACACAGCACACTGGGACACCCTTGGGCGCCATGCTGCGTCAACTTACGGATTAGAGTCCTGCAAACTTCACAATGGCCATGGCAGTTGACAGACAGCAATGTTCCTTTTCCTTTCCTCCTCTTCCTCCTCTCTGTTTTTTCTTTTCATTTTAGAAACCACAACACAGTCCTTCATTGTGAGCATCCCAGTGGGTAATGAAGCCAAGATATTTTGACATCAGACTAAAGCATAAGTCTGAAGCTGCCAACTCATCCTAAGCAAAGGTCTTAGAAGTTAATCTTGGGCTTTGGTTTTTTAAAAAAATCTTTTTTTTACATCTTTTTTTTTTTTTAAATTTTGCCTATTCATACAAAAGGCCTGATGCACCTGCTTTTTGCTTCCTGGCTGTCAGGGAGCGAACATCTCTGTCTTCCCACAGTTCCTTGTTATAAGGTCCTGTCTCACCACAGACCCAGAAATAACAGAGTCAAGTTCCCATGGGCCGAAACCAGGAATGGGACCAGTCTTAGTCTTTCTCCTCTTAAGTCAGTTCTCTTGGGTATTTCACTCCTAAGAAAGAGCCTAACACTCACAGTATAAAAGAGAGCTAGTTACTGAAGAAACTTACCCTGACTCTTTAGGTTGGAACCTGGCAGAACTGGGGACAAAGGGAGGTCTTTTGAGTAGTGACAGCTCTTTATCCGCTTCCAAGTCTAGACCATGCGCCTCTGAAAGAATTCTGACCCGTGTGATCAAAGTTAAATTCCTAGATTTTACTGGGATTAAAAAACCCAACCACCGATTCTACTGCTGTTTCCATAGATTCCATTGGAATTAAACATCTGGGTGTGGTGGCAAGGTAGCAGACACTGTAGGTGAACTGCCATCCTCTCTCCACGCTCACTCAGAGACCTTCATGCTTACGGTTCTTGAAGGGCTCTTTCCTCTAAGCTGCTGGGCTGGCTCTCCAGCTGTTTACAGCGCTGCTCATTAGGAAATCAGACAGCCAGCATTCCTGTAAGAAGCCTAATTAAGATGTTGGACTCCATTGGGCAATGGTGGCTCATGCCTTTAATTCCATCACTTAGGAGGCAGAGGTGGGTGGATCTCTGTGAGTTTGAGGCCAGCCTGGTTTACAGAGCAAATTCCAGGACAGCCAGGACTGTCAGACAACCTGACAGAGAAACCCTGTCAAAAAAAAAAAGAAAGAAAGAAAAGAAAAGAAAAAAGGAGCACTTCACTTGACTCTTACATGCAAATGTACTTTTTGAAAATAGTGTAAAAATTATGTTTAGTCCTAAAAAAACACCTTTTTTTAAAAAAAATCAAACCTTAAATAACTGTAGTTATCATATTGGGGAAAATATTGCTCCAATACATGAGTTCATTTCTGAAGAATGAAGCAACTCGTGTGCTGAGGATCCTAGTAAAATGTTTGCCACATATACACGAGGACCTGAGCTTGACCCCAGCACTCACATAAAAATCTGGGTATGGTGGTATATGGTTATAATCCCAACATTTGGAATTGGAGACGGAAAATCCTCTGTGGCTCACTGGCTAACCAGCCATCCCAGCCAGTGAGAGATCCCATCTCAAAACCTAAGGTGGGCGGTCCTAAGGTGTGGCATCCAAGGGTGTTATCTGGCCTTAATATGCACTTGCATACCCATGCACCTGAGTACCCATAAATACCCATGCACCTGAGTACCCATAAACACCTGCACATAGCAACTACAGATACATACAGGCACATACATAAACATCCAAACAGAATAAGGCAAATCCTCAGAAACTAGACTCTTGCTTGTAATGGTCATGACGTCTTCACAGCGCTAACCCTGTTTAGTCTTCTTAGCTCCTTGTTGAGGAAGTGAGGGGAGGTCTAAATCATCTGCTATGTGGGTTTCTTAGAATCATATAGTTTGGTAGCAGTTAAGATGTTTCTAGAACACCTACAAGTTTCCCATGTCTTTGACTTAGACAACTGACCAGGGGCCACCACGATTCTTAGCTGTTTGACAGGTGTGCTTCTTCAGGGACCTATGGCTGTAGGGGGTCCCATATACCTCCAAGGCTGGGATGTCACAAGGACAAAGCAGAGTAGTCACAAGGGAGCTGACATGACGGGATTATAGTCTAGTCTGGTTAGTGGCTTCTTCCTTGAAGTCTGGATCTCCTTCCTTCTAGGGAACAGTTTTGTTCTGTATGTCAACTCAGTCCATTCAAGAACCTGACCCTCACTTTGATTCTCTTGGTAGAAAGAGAATGAAAAGGAGAGAAACAGGTGGTTGTGTTTATGTATTTAGTAGGTTCTGCCATGTGCTAGTCCTTGCAATAGGTACTAGTAGGAATATTAGAGCTGGTATCAAAGCAGGGAGATTTTAGATGCCCCCCTCTGCACAAAAAAATTAAACTGAAAATCAATTCTAATATACCTAAAATTTTCTTATACGTGTTTCCATTTTCTCCTTGGCAACACTTTCTTTTAAGCCTGCCGTTCTAATTTAAATCAAATCAACATTATCTGGTAAGGATGGCTTATTCAGAAGGCACAGTTTATAAGATACAATTGACTTGACCATGAAGGTTTGGAAAGCATACAGGATCTTTCCCACCAGATCTTCGTCTATCCAGAAATAAAGCCTTGGTATTTTATTGCAAGCAGTCATTACGTGGAAAATAATGCACAAATTATCAATGCATATTATGTCAACTTATTTTCTTGGGTTAGGGCCGTGAGTTCAAGGAAAGAATCACACTGACACTTGAAGTGTACAGGATGTACCGCACTGACAGACTCTCTGCTTGAATCATTTTTGTTCTCTGCTGGAAGATCATTTGCTATCGCCTCAGCACCCGGAGATGATTTGGACTGACTCATTGTAACTTGAACTTGCGTTTTTAGAGCCGTGAGAGTTTGTCCTTTCTCACTCTTTGACAGCGGTTGCACAGGCTGAGCAGAAGTAGGTATGTGCCAGACGCCAGTGCAGAGCTAGCCAGCCAGGCAGACCTTAGGGATCCACACCAGCCTTCCCTTTACCTTCCTTTCTCTGTGCTGGCTGAAGGTGAAAGTCAGCTTCTTGATTAACGATGCTGTGATCTCCTAACCACCTTTGGGTTATTGGTAACTTCCCTACTTGAAACGTTGGAGAAGTTAGAAATAAAAAAAAATCCCATCAGGATTGCTGGGACAAAGGGGTTTTGTGGAGTCATAGAAGCAAGTGATCATAATTTCCCCCAAATAAATAGTTAGATGTTAGGCCTTGAGGTAGTTTCATCACTGATGAACTCTGGCAATCCTATTTCTGCTGTTTTCTGTGGACTGTGTTTGGCGTGGTATTAAGGGTTTGGTACCCTTAATGTACTCTTTCTCTCTGCCCATTGCATTTGCCAAACGTGGTATCATTTTGGTCTTCATTTGTCTTGCATAGTGGAAAGTATTTGTGGTTTGTATGGTCTCCAGGTGGAAAAAGTCCATTTGATGACTTTACTGGCACAGCTCAGTACTTCAGCGACCTGGATCACTTGTCTGCCTCCTATGTGTATTTGACTTTAGAGTTTGTATTCTAGTGTCCAGAGCCCACTGATCTTAGGGCTGGAGTCCTAACTTAATTATTTACTATGTGATGTTCAACCAGATACTTAACCTCTCCCGGCATCTATTTTCTTATCTCTAGGATGGGGTATGGATAATACCTAGTTCCTCGTGTTTGGAAGACTAAATGTGGTAACCTGTATAAAGTGCATAGCTTAGTGTCTGCCCATAGTAAGATCTTTGTAAAGATTAGACATTATTGACCATACTTCCAGCTGACCACTATTTTCTCAGAAAGCGATGTTCAACACAATCTGAATAGGACACAGCGTAAGTCATGAACCAGACCATTGGCGTCATTGTCCACTGAGGCTTAATTGGGTTGTAATGAGCAGTAGGGTGGCTCTGACATTAGACTAAGATGATTCTCATTAACCTCTGACAATTAATTATAAGAGCCAAGAGTCAATTATTTAACCTCTTTTAAAATTCTGCTTCTTCATTCAAAAAGTGATTCATGATATTCGTAGTAGCTTCATCATATTTTGGGGGATCATGGGAATAAATAAGAAAGAAAAACGTTTAAGAACATCACTTTCACAGTCTCACAAAGTCCGTGTTTTCCCTGATACGTGAAATGTAGAGTACAAAGAAAGAAAAGTAAACAGAAGCCTATTGGGTATAAGGGAATGGAGCAGGGAGACTGGAAGGAGGAATAAACAAGGAGAATAGCACCCGTAGACTCAGGCACTGCTCAGACCTCACGGAGATTTTCTAAGTATAGTGGACAGTGGGTAAGGCAGAAACTCACAAATGGTTAAAGAAGAAAGAAGTGTCTGCGGAGAGCTCAGCCACAGTGGGAAACACACCACACCCCTGTCCCCCAAGGTTCAGGGACCACTGAGGAAGAGGGGATAGAGTGATTGTAAGAGTCAGGGGTCTGGGAGAATTGGAGCAAAACAATGTGTTCTGGGCACGGTAGGACCACTGCACTTGACCTCAGCAGCTATGGTTGCCAGCACAAGCCAAGCCAGTGGATATCCCAGTAGGGAGGGAGGGCAGCCTCTCGAGGCCCTACCCCTTCTGTAGCTGAGGAACTACTGATGATCCTGACTTCTGACAGAAGGAGGGTTAGTTAGTTTTTAAGGGTCTGGCCCCTGGTAGGTTGCTTAGGGTCCAGGGGATAATCCCATACCTGTGGGTATACGGGCAGCATGAATTGGAGTCAGTGGCTTTCTTTGGATGGACTTAGAAGAAGTTAAGTGGAGGAATGATTAATAAATTAATTAAAAAATTAAAGGTAGGACATTCAAAGGGTTTAATATGATCAAAGTGTATCACATATACAGAAATGTCTAAATTAATTGTTTTGTATGATTAACTACACAGTGAATTACTTTATATAATTTATATGCACACAAAGGACAGTGCTTGGCACAGACATTAGCTACTACTACTACAATGAGTGTCCCTCCTGCTAAGTACATGTTTGCTCCAGGAGAGATGAGCGCAGCCTGTTTCAAGTTAGATTGTCATGAAAAATTTTGGGAAATTTGGTAACTAGAAGTCTTGCCTTCATTTCTCACTTTCCCATTTCCTTGACTTTTTGTTTCTGCTGCCTCCATTCCCCCAAAGGTACCCTGGCACCGCCTAATCAAGATGTCACATCCAGCGACTTCAACATCTTATCTTTTAGAGGGCACACAACTTTCAGGGGTCAAGTGCTCTGACACTACCAGCTCTCAACAGAGGAAGAGGGGGTTCCGTGGATGCCCCAAAGTCGCCTTATGACAGACAGGAATTACCCACTTCTCTGCGTCATTTCTTTAACCGAGCAGCAGAGGCAAACGGGGTGGGAATCATAAAACTGAACGTGCGGTTGTGTGAGGCTTTCCCTGTCTTTTCTGACATCTGTGAACGTGCTGTTGTGTGAGGCTTTCCCTGTCTTTTCTGACATCTGTGAACGTGCTGTTGTGTGAGGCTTTCCCTGTCTTTTCTGACATCTGTGAACGTGCTGTTGTGTGAGGCTTTCCCTGTCTTCTCTGACATCTGCATCCTCTGCTCACAAACCTGGCTACAGAAAGGCCCTGGGCCAGCCAATACTTTAAGAGGGCTATTGTTTTCCTTGGTGTGGCTACGCTCTGTGTCCCTCCACCGCATGAAGACCCTGCTTCCTGGTGGATAATGTTTTCCCTTCCCCATGACTAGCCTTTCTGGAGCTGCGTTCCTGTTTCCCTGCTGGCTCACTTGTTTCTTTGGGCTCACTGCCTTGTTTGGCAGTTTTTAAGCAAATGCTCTGATCGATGCCAGGAGGTGAGAAGAAGGACCAAATGGACGCAATCACGGACAAACAGACTGGGTGATGGATGAGCCTTTTCCCCAGGGAGTTTGGGGCAGGAGCAGCCCCAACTGATGAGTTCTTCCAAAACTGAGTAATTCAGAAACAGTGCAGGGACAACCTTATCTCTCTCTCTCTCTCTCTCTCTCTCTCTCTCTCTCTCTCTCTCTCTCTCTCTCTCTCTGTCTCTGTCTCGTATTGATTAAAGAAAATGCTTAGCTTGTGGCATATCTAGCTAAACACAGCGACAGCCAAGATAGACTTGACCACGAACAGCCTAAATTGCTTTAGAAATAACAATTGAGGAGGCGCATGGAAGGAAGGAAGCAGTCTTTAAAAGGCCTCTATCCAAATATTTTCTTTCTTCTAAATCTTGAAAACACACAATATAACCATTTCTTATTCCAAATGATCTCACAATTATATATCGAGGAGAAATACCAAGTGCTTATTTTTATTTGATAGATGCTTCTTCTGGCTTGATTCATGCCCATGTTAGTCTCCCCAGGACTAAGAGACAGTGGAACAAAGCTGTATCCCAAGTGTTATGTTGGTATCAGAACAATTCCTGTGCAGAAGGGGGCTATACAACCTTCCTTATTCCCTCTCGCGGACGTCCTTGAGTCCTTGAGACGGATGTGAGCGGAGTTTTTCAGCCTTCATGCAAAACAACCATCTAAACATAACAGATGACATCAGCTTGGGCTTTTCAATTCCTGGATGGCAGCGGCATGTTAATCCCAGCCTTCATCCTGGATTTCATAAACTAAAACAAGAGAGGCTGGCAGGAGCTCAGCGCTGCCGCTGGGTTGAGGAAATTGATGACGGGGAAGCATGCGGGCAACGCAGTGTATAAAACTCATAAACCTGTAGGCAGAAGCTCAGCTACTACTTTGGACGGCTGCTTCCCGCCAGCAAAGACCGCGACGGCAGGGAGCTGAGCCCGAGCCAGCTGGGAGACATGAAGAGCCTCTTGCTGCTGACCACGCTCCTGGTACCTGTGCACCTGGCTATGGCCTGGAGCGCCAAGTACGCGGTGGATTGCCCAGATCAGTGCGACAACAGTGAGTGCAGAAGCAGCCTGCGTTGCAAGAGGACAGTGCTGGATGACTGCGGCTGCTGTCAGGTGTGCGCCGCGGGGCCCGGAGAAACCTGCTACCGTACAGTCTCAGGCATGGACGGCGTCAAGTGTGGTCCGGGGCTGAAATGTCACTTTTACAGTGAGGAGGATGATTTCGGCGACGAGTTTGGTATTTGCAAAGGTAAAGAACAACTCCTTGCTTCCCACTGTGCAGGGCTCCCTCAGGGTCATTTAGTCAGCTTGGGAGGTAAGTTCCTCCTTTTTCCTCCTCAACTACCAGGGAAGAAGGGCGGATGGATGCAGGAGGTATGCAAGAGAGGGAATTGTATCTGCAGGAAGGCTGGGCATACAGCTTGCAGGAATCACAGCAAGGGTTGCAGCATTCCACCCTGCATTTAGATTCGAGAAAGAAGGTTGCAGGGGTAGCCTGTGTGGTTTCCTTTTCTGGAAGGCTTTAGAAACTTGACAGGTAGTCTGTTCCAAATGGTGTAGGTGTCCTTTTCTCTGCGAGCCAATGATTACAGAGGTCCTCCTGAGATAACCTCGTGGAGTGGTTTCCAGCCCCAGATTTAACCAGCCTTTGATCTTGAAAGAGTTCGCAGGGAGGAGTGCCTCTCTCAAGCTTAACTATTTCTGGTGAACACCAAAGTACTTTATGGCGTATCGGTGGGCTTAAGTCAGTCTAAGAAATAACTCATGCTCTTGCAAGAGGGTCCCCTGAAGTATAAAATAAACCTAATTTTATTTGAAAAAAAATTTCACTTGGCCAGAAAATAGCAGATGTTGTAAGACAGGCAGAAATAATAAAAGTCTAGAAGCACATTTAAAAAATATCAAAAGACCAAAAATAAATAAATAAATAATAACGTGGCTATTTTATAGATAAAAAAGAAATTATGATTAAGACAGAAATCATAGCTAAATGGTACATTGATGTACCTGTAGAATTTATATCCAAACTTAGCCACTAAATTAATATTTTTGAATGTATAAAAGTAAGAGAAGTGGTTACTAAAAAATCTCCCGTACATAGATGCCATATGATCTCATCTCTATGTATTATTGTGATTAAAAGCAATGTACTGTAGAATTCTATCCAGTTGTATAATACAAAGAAGCTGCCCAAATCAGAAAAATATGTTCTGAGAAATTTCTAAGTAACTCATATTCTATATGTTCAATAAATCACATCTTTTCCTGAATGAAAATCATACAGAATTGAGGCAATCTCATCAATTTTCATTGTAGAAAATAGTTTATAAAGTCATCATCTTTTAGTCTGCAAAACCTTCCAGAAAGAAACTCTAGAAAAATTTGGAATTTTTTATTCTTTGGCTTATATTATTTTTGATTAAGACCGACAAGAGGCGGGCTGCCGAGGAAATATATTCTTTGGTGAACACACTTATACACATTTCTTTCAACTGAATAGGCTCTGAGTTTTCTGGAAATTACAGGGCTTATCTGCCAAGAAAACAGCACCTCACATAAGGAAATTAGGGAGGACGTGGTTAGCCCAGTCTTGCCTATGATATAACAAGCGTATGCAGGGGAACTGCTTTTCCTTTGGCATAAAAACACCTCTGTAAATGAGGTTATGAATGGACAGTGACCTCTGTGAGGCGGAGGTTAGTGAATTACGATGTTAGCAGTCTATTTTGAATTGCTCTTTCTGGCATCCTCTGCATTGCTGCAGAGTTCAGTTTTGAGCTGTTTTTTGCTCCTGGAAATAATAGAGTGTGTGGGTTCTTCTCTATTGCTGCAGGTGAATTCCAGATTTCGTTTGTTTGTTTGTTTGTTTAGCATTTAGATGTTTGGCCCCATGTGGCTGGCTAGCTATTGAGCAGCCAACTCTTATTTATAGAATGTTTACTATCTGACCAGCACATCGGGGGTTGCCCTGGACCTGGAGCTGGGAAGTTGGCTAAGGTTTTCATTTTCAGCATTGCTGAAGACAGTCACATCCTAACCCTGTGCTTTTCTGCCAGAAGAGTTTTTCAGATCTGTCTTAAGGACTTTTCTTTCCAGGGTAAGGAGGGTGTATAGCAGCAGAGCCTTCTATCCTTCGAGTGACAGGGGAAAGATATGTGCTGTTTCCTTAAAGACCTGTTTCATGCACATCCATCTTAACCATCCAAGGCACTGCTGAGGGCTAGACACTCCGTTCCTCACAGCCTGTCTTGATGCATGCATGATTGTACACTGGCAAGGACACCTCCATGCTGAAAGAAAACATCTTCTGCCAGGGGTTCCCAACCTTCCTAATGCTGCGACCCTTTAACACAGTTCTTAATACTGTGCTGACCCCAGCCTTAAAATTATTTTTGTTGCTACTTCATAACTATAATTTTGTTATTGTTATGAATCGCAATGTAAATATTTTTTGGAGCTAGAGGTTTGCCAGAGGGGGTCACGACCCACAGGTTGAGAACCAGTGTCCTACACGGATGCTCCTCAGTTAACCTTGTGAGGTACTGTTAGGCTGCAAACCCTGCTCTTTTAATAAGGGACAGAATTCTTTACTTCAGTGTAGCATTTCTTAGTCTAAGTATTAAACACTAAATCTCTGAAAGCTTCTGGGTTTTGGTATGTGTGCAAGCCCTCAGGTGTGTAAATCCCAAGGTTTCTTGCTCACGTAGCATCTTATCTTTTCAGGGAGCTTGATTAATGAATCCTTTTAACAGCTGGGGGAGTTAGTGAAGCCCTAGCGCTATCCTGAGAGAAAAGGAGCTTTGCTAAGTGTGGGAGCAGAGAGCTGGTTATTTTGTGGTCAGGTGGACTGACAAGCCTCTTAGCCCTTTAAAATGATGAACTGTCAACTGCCGTAGTTTAAAGAAACCCTCACACCTATCAAAACTCTTCGAGGAGTTAATACTTACGTGTCTTCTATGTCCCATCTTCACTGAGCTGTGACCAAAATAACCTGTGGGAATCTGTGTTATCTATGAAGAAAACAAAGAGACTTGTCCAAGGGCGGGGCTGCCAAGAAGACTCAGTGGGTAAAGGCACCTGCTGTCAATACTGAACACCCCAGGGGGAGCCCCATGACCCAACCAGCTCAGCAAGCTGTGCTCTGACTTTCACGCATGTGCTGCACAAATGCACACACATGCACACACACATGTCTGCACACACACACATGCACACACACATATACGCACATACACAGAGGGGCACACAAACACGTGAACTCACGAACACACATACAGTTGCACACACACATGCATGCATACGTGCCTGCACACACACACACACACACACACACACACACACACACATACACACGCATGCAACAAATAAAATAAGTAAAGAAAGAGAGGGAAGTATTGTTAAAAGCCTAGTATAAGGAGATTGGTTAGATGTAGCTAGCTGAAGTTTCGCATCAGGAGTTTAAGCCTGAAGCAGGTGTTATCTGGCCTTACTATGTGGTTTCCCATTTATGACTTTAACTTTCAAACCCTGGAGCTTTTGAGAAGTGATCTTCATTTATCAGTTAAAGTCGGGAGATTGATTCAAACCCTAAGGCTGTCACTCAGGGCTGGGAGGGTGAAGCCTATGCGTAACAAGCAGCAATCTCTTTAACCCCCTCTCTGCCCTCAGACTGTCCCTATGGCACTTTCGGGATGGAATGCAAAGAGACTTGCAATTGCCAGTCGGGCATATGTGACAGAGTGACCGGGAGGTGCCTGGAATTTCCCTTCTTCCAGTATGCAGCAGCCAAGTCGCCCAGCAGGACCGCCGCCTCTCACACAGGTAAGCGTGACCTCCCTGTAAAAACCAAGGAGTAGAAGAATACGATGTTTATCTGAAAGAACTTGTTTTTTTGTTTTGTTTTGTTTTCTTTGGGGGTGAGGAGGAGAGGATGGGTGGTCATTGAGTTTAGTTGCTGCTGCTGTTTTCAAGATAAATCTCACTGATAGTTCTGAGGATACTATAGTTTCTCATAGGGTTTACTACATCTTAATGAATTAACAAAAACAAATCTGTCATAAAAGAAACCAACTAAAATTTGTAAAGTTCTTGGAACTCTTTAGAGATCTTTTTTTATATACTCACTAGACAAAACTATTTCTCTCCCATGGAAAGAGAGCAGTGAGGGATTTGTTGGATCAGGTTTAAGAGCCACGATAAAAAGTACAGGCCACTCCTCCTCCCTTCCCTACCTCCCCTCCCCTCCTCCTTCATCAAATGGAAGCAATAAAATGGAATAATTGTGTTTTCATGGATTTTGAAGCTGATAAGAATTAATCCCCATGGTGAGATCCAGGGCACAATAAAACTGGAGCAAGGCTTGCATGCCGCTTGGCGGATCCGGGCTGTGCCACTGTGAGCTGCGCTCTGCTGTAAGATGGTTCTGTGCACGCATTTCTTTATAAATGGCCAAGCACACAGAACTCTATCAAGGTAAAAGCAACTCGTTTAACATGATCGTACCAAAAGAAATCAATATGTAAAATAGCAGCTGTCATTAGAGCTTCTGTTACACATTACAAAATTGTTAAAAGAATAGATTTAAAATATGAAAAACAGTGAGTATGTGAGGTGATGGACATGTTAATTAGCTTAATTTAATCATTTGGCAATCAAATTATATCCATACATATGGATATATATGTAATTACACTCATAAGTATATATATAAAATGATTAAAAATTAAGTAATTAGAAACCCCCGCACTCACTCTTGGAAGAGGAGAGGTAGCTCAGTGGTGAACAGACTGCATTGCTCTTTCGGAGGTCCTGAGTTCGATCTCCAGCACCCACATCAGACAGTTCATAACCACCTGTAACTCCAGCTCCGGAGGGATCTCTTGTTTCTGCAGACAAAATCCTCACATAAGCCTCTGTCCATAGCTAAAAATAAAATTGTGAAAGCAAGGTTGTGGCTTTACAGAGTTATAAGAGGTCATTTGGAGAAAAGAAAAAACTTCACTCTTAAAACCACAAAATTTAGCCACAACAGCTAATATCAATAAACTATACTTCCTCCAGACAGAAAATAGATTTTATTTGGGTTATGTTTCTGGTCCTCTGCCCTTGAAATTAATTAAAGTGTGAAATTCAGGAAATGTTCTTCTGTTACCCTCTTCCAAGATTGTGCTTTTAAGTCAATTGGTAGTTTTAAGTATAACACTGGTCTTATATGCTAACTCTTATTAAATGAATATCTTCACAAACAATCTGCAGACTGAGACAACAGTTTAAATCACGTGATTTATCTTTGACAAAACAGGAAGCTGTAGCTTAAGACTTGAGTATCTGTTTTTGTGATTTTCACGTAACTTTTGAGGACAAATCCGCTAGGATCCCCATCGTATCTAGTATTGTGGAAGCACAGCTTCCATCTCGTGCCAAACATCTTTCAAGTAGCCCAGGATCCTGGTGCCCCTCTCCCTCACATTCTCCCAGGTCCTGGAAACTATCCATGGGCACCACCAAGCTGTCTCTCCGATCTGGAAATGCTTCGAAGGAGCTGTTCACAGAACAGATTTGAGATCTATTTTCTCCGCTTACCTAGCCACCTCAAGCATTTTTAGCTTCTTTTTATCTTTTCTTTTTCTTTATAAAAATTAAGTCAGATGCTGACTTCTAGGCTACTAGACTTATAAAGTCTTATAAAAGTACTCTATTACAGGTTGGTCATTATATATTACGCTACACACACACAAAGTATTTCCAATTAAAACTGGGTATTGAGAGTTTGCTTAGAAATGTAAAAAAAAAAATCCAGTTGGTTTCCTTTCTTTTGGCATCCATGATATTTAAAAGACTTTTACTCAAGGAATCCTAGTCAAACTCAAGTTCAAGAGGGGCTAAAGATGTCTGAAAAATATAGACTGGCTGCCCTGTTTGGCTGTGCCTTGCCTAAATGGGATTTGCCTCTCTTTGTGCTAGAGTTCACAGGGAAGAACGTGGCTATTCATTTCTACAGTAGGCGTCCATCACAGCACAGCACAAACCCGTCTGAGCCCACCCTTTGAGAACGGATGGCTTGACTCTCGGGTCCCCCATCATAGGTTCTCCCATTGCACGATGTCTTCTTCAGCTTGCTACTTGCTGATTTGTCTGTAGTCATCTTGGCAGGTGGTCTTCCTGATCTTACTTGTCTCCGTTGAAAATTTTTATTCTTTTTTTGCAGTCAGTGTCCAAGAACTGAAATTCATGAGTCCCATTTTTTTTAAAGTGAGCTGGGTGAGGCATGAGAATGCCCAGTAACCATTTATCTGCCAAGTCACAACTAATCTTGTGCCATTCTATTTCAGGATGTACTCTTAGAAGCAGATTCTAAATCTTATAAACCTTTCTTGTATGAAAAGCAGGAAGGATAGCTGCCTTCAGACTATACCAAAAAAAATAATTCTTTTTGTTAATGCCAGTGAATATAAAAATCTTTTAAAGAGATTGATTCTTGCAGCAACTGATCACTCACTGGGATCACTGGGATGTGTGTTAAGTATTTATTGTGTTCCTAGAATTGCTGTCCATGCTAGGGATACAGGTGAGCAAGGGGAAGAAGCAACAAATGAAAGAAAGTCCTGCTTTTATTAAGCTGGGATTCCAGTAACAGAGTGAGATGATGTTGGGGAGAGGGCAGCTACACATACGCACCAGAAGATGATGGTGTTATATAGAGAGAATATTACCAAGGTGTCGTCTTCGCTGAAAGAGCGGTTCCGGGCCATTCAGTAGAGTTAGCAGAGAACTTGGAATCAAAGATTTATTTTAAATTCCATTAAAAGACAAAAAGCAAAATAAAAGAACCCCATGCTTGATCTTTGACTTACGGACATTTGGACACAATTCACCGGTGTGCCTTCTGATTGCAGAGCGTGATGCGGCGTCTGGAGACGGCAATGCGGTGAGAGAGGAGATTGCTGAAGGGAACGCTGCTCGGCCCTCGGTAATGAAATGGTTAAAGCCGCGCTGATCCTGCCTGAGATTTGCTAAGAGAAGGCTCCACTTCAGTGACCAAGGCTCATCCACCATTTTAAGAGCTGTCTAGAGCATGGACTATGGACATGTAATTTATGGAGATCAAGTGTGTTTCAGAAAGGATCCAGAAAAAAAATATAGGCAATATACAACCTATAAAACACGTATGACTGAACACTTTTAGATATTGTTAAATATTTAAATGTATATAGATCTTTTAAATGCGTGTGTGTATGTGTGTGTGTGTGTGTGTGCATGTGTGTATGTGTGTGTGGTACCACCAAGGAACTAAACATGCAATTGAGGTGGTCTAAATAATAAGTAAAAGCTGGAGAATCCGTGGGCCCTTTGGCTTGGGTGTTCATTCTTGTTGAGATACACGTTGAAGAGAGAGTTAGGAGTGAGAGAGAATGAAGGTGGTAGTGAAAGTAGGGGGTTATACCATTTGGCTCTTCCTTGTGGTAGCTCAAAATTTTTCATTTCGTTTTAATCTGGGGAAACAAAACCAGAAAAGCCTTAAAGGAAGTGAGATACTGGAAGCTCCTGGGAGCCTGAGCAACTGCCTTGAATGGAAATACCATCATTATAGGACCTGCACCTGAAGAGAGTGGGGTGGGGCAGGCAAAGGATGAATATGTACTCCCACTTCTGGGTTAGTCATTGTGGGCCTTTAGAGATCTAGGAAGTAGTTTGCCTCCTGGGGGATAGAACAAGGTGGAGGTGAATATTTATGTATTTTTCTAAGCAAATCTGTTAGTTTAAATATTTAAACTAACCCATATTTCCCCCATATGTTAAGGAAATTACACTAACGTTGTTTGTTTAAAATGATTAGGAAAAAACGTGTATAACATATATGGTTCTCAAACATCCATATATGGAAAATTTGTTATTGGTGATTACATTGATATTAATAAACATGCAGTTACTGTAGGCTTATAAAATGTTGAAAAATGAAAAACTAATTTTTCTTTGGTGAAATTTAGATTTATATCAGAAAATAAATTTTTAGATAAGTTGGGAAAGGAGAGTTACTTTTCACCAGGAAACATATTGATTTAAGATATTGTTTATTCATTTTTTTTTATCCTTTTAAACTTGGTAGATGACTGGAACTGGAATTACACATGGGAGGACCTTAGCACAAAAAGGACTGTTGTACTAAGCGATGCGGGGAAATATTTGTAAAAGTATTTTATTTAGAGTGAAGAACTTATTTAAGACTTATTTCATTATTTACTTATATTTTATTCTTGAAGTTTGCCAACAGAGTTGTGAATGTATAAAAGATCTCTGAATGTAAACAGAATCAGTTGTTAGGGTTTTTTGGTTTGTTGAAAAACAATTTATTATTGTTTAATAAAAATGCCACAGTTGTTCCAATTGACTGGTTTCCTTTCAAATTTTACTCAGCCAATTGGAGAGTTAGTTCACATTAAAGGACAGGTGTGTTTCTCCTACCAACAATGGGGGGGGGGGAACAGAACATTTCTGTCTTTGCTTCCTGTTTCCCTGTGCTCAGACTATGACCCTCCTGAAACGTGGGTCCCTGTGTATGTGTCCATTTTGCTGAATTTTTGTTTCCTCCTCCTCCTCTCCTCCTCTTCTCCTTCTTCTTCTTCTTCCTTTTCCTTCTCCTCTTCCTCCTCCTCCTTCCTCTTTTCCTTCTACTTCTTTCCTCCTCCTACCCCCTCCTCTTTTTCCTCTTCTTCCTTCTCCTCCTCCTACCCCCTCCTCCTTTCCCTTTTCCTTCTTCTTCTTTCCTTCTCCTCCCTCTCCTCCTCCTCTTCCTTCTCTTTCTTTTTCAACTTCTCTCTGTTTCTGACTTTGTCTCTGTATCTCTTTCTATTGAAAAGCAAACCCCACATTTTGGTATGTTCTGCTAGGTGTGGAGTTAGGCTTAGGACGGTAGAATCTTGATTGCTATGCGGGGGCTCCTTCACTGTCACTCAGATACCAACCTCAGCACCTATTTTATTTTGTTTTCTATTCCTTCTTTGAAGGTAAAAAAAAAAATTCCACGAAACAGCCGTTATTCTCAATTCCAGGTTCTCTAAGGAAATCCCAAATAATTGTCTCCCTTGGCTCTTAACTGCCTGAAGGTTACAGATCTGCTGATATCAACCCATTTCCGCTTCTCTCAGTTCATTCATCTGCTTGTGTTCTTACTCATAATCAACGCTAGCATTTTATTCTCATTGATTTCCTAGCAGTTTTGAAAGGAGATGTACCTTTTAAGATGAAGACAAAGACAGATCTTTTAGTACCCCTGGAAGAAGAGAGAAACCTCTGCATGGAAGAGTACCACACCCCAAAATGGCACATGTGACTCAATTTGTGGACAAGTTGCAGAAGCATTTGAAGCAAATTGATACAATAGTAGGGAAATAATGCCCGTATATTTTTAAAATCCAGTTTGTTTGAGTTTTTTAAGTAGTAGAAACTAGGTGTAAATTAGATAGAATGTTACATTTAAAAAGAGTATTTAGCTGGGCAAAGGTGGTGCACGCCTTCAATCCCAGCACTTGGAAGGCAGAGGCAGGTGGATCTCTGTGAGTTCGAGGCCAGCCTGTTCTGCAGAACTAGTGTCAGGACAGACTCCAAAGAAACCTGACTCAAAACAAACAAAAAACAACAACAAAACAAAAGACAAAAAAACAAAACAAAACAAACAAAAAAGTGGGTATTTATATTCTTACTAAGTTTCAGTAAAAACCACTGAAAATCGTACTGTCATCCATGCCAACAGAGTTTCACTGAGGGGGTAAAGTGGCTCAGGTTTCTCTTTGATTTGAAATCTAAGCCCCCAGTTCAGAGGGATAAATGATAGGTGTGGGAAAAGATCAATGGTAGATGGACAAATGAAAGCCTGGAAGGATGGGTTGAGTGGAGGGGTGGCTGCATGGGTAGGTGGATGGATTTGAGGATCATCCTACCTACTGTTCCTCCTAGGGCAGGATCGTTTAAGAGGACCTCCCCTCGTTCATCGTTAGCGTCAGGCCTCCTGAGAGCTTTCCACTTTGCCTATTGGTGTGCAATGTGACTGCAAAAACTAGAAGCCTAAGAAACATCGGTGAACTGGATGGACATGAAGGGTATCTGTGACAGCAGCGATAAAACCACACATGCACACACACACAGACATGCACACACACACACATACAGAGACATGTATGTAGTAATATGGAGCGGCGGCGGGGCTGTGTCCCCAACACCTTAGCCGCCTGCTCGGCTAGCTTATGCCCCGAAATAATTACACGGACACTGTATTCTTTTAATCACTGCTTGGCCCTTTAGCTCTAGCCCTTACTGGCTAATTCTGATATCCCGATCAACCCATCTCTAATAATCTGTGAGCACTGGTCTTACCGGGAAGATTCTAGCCTAAGTCCATCCTGGGTCGGAGCTGGGAGCATGGCATCCCTCTGAGGCGTCTGCTCCCTAGCGGAGAGCTGTGGAGTCTGAGCTCACTTCCTCTTCCTCCCAGCGTTCTGTTCTGTTTACTCCTCCCACCTATCTTCTAACCAATGAGGGCCAAGCAGTTTCTTTTTATTTAACCAATGACCTTCCTCCATCACATGTACACACACACAGACATGCACACACACACATACAGAGACATGTACACACACAGACATGCACACACACGCACACACACACACGCACACACGCACACACACAGACAAGCACACACACACATACAGAGACATGTATACACACACAGACATGCACACACACACATACAGAGACATGTACACACACAGACATGCACACACACGCACACACACACAGACATGCACACACACGCACATACAGAGACATGTACACACAGAGACATGCACACACACACACACGCACACACACACACACACACACACACACTGAAACATCACTAAGCAAGCAATAATTGTAGGACAGCTTTGCTGTAGCCTGACTCAACCGTCATGTCTTATAAAAGGCAATTTGGAAGGGCTCTTCTGTTTCCACCCTGTTTCATTCTTCCGTTTACATGGTTATTTAGATAGAGGTAGAGGATCCGCAAATGCAATGCGAACCGAAATACTTGGGGATTCTGTAAGGACAGGTTGGAGAACATAAAAGGAGAACAGAGGTGGATGATGTGGAGACTCGGGAAGGTATAAGATAATGTGTTCTTATGGATGGAAAGAAAGACGTTGAAGAAGTCATGTTATGTGTTCACTCAGAGACACAGCTGAGCAGAAATGTCTCAGGTGTTTATGGAGGGGAGGGGATGGGGGCCTATCTGAATGGTGTGAAAACCGCATGACAGATGGGTGCTTTTTCCAGAAGGCTGTCTGGGAAGGTCAGAAGGCAATAACCTACTACAGGACAGAAGTTTTAGTGAGTTAGTTTGTTTCTTTCTATCCTACCTGTTCAGTAACAGAGAGCTGACATCCTCCGGACAGGATTAGTGATGAGGAGTAATGACAAAGATAGGCACCAACTTCCCAGTGAGCTCTGGAAGGCAGGAGATCAGGGCGTGGTCATTTCAGTGATATGACTCAGTGGAGTTTGCAGAAGAGCTCTGTTGTAGACCTGGGTAGGTGGTCTACAACTGAAATCACAGCACCTAGAAGGCTCAGTCAGGAGGGCTGTCATGAGTCTGAGGTTCATTGAGGTTCATGTGTGCTACATAGTAACAGTATCTCAAGCAAGCAAGCAAATAAGCAAAAACTACCATGGAACCTTCATCTGGCAATGGATGGAGATAGAGACAGAGACTCACATTGGAGCACCGGACTGAGCTCCCAAGGTCCAAATGAGGAGCAGAAGGAGGGAGAACATGAGCAAGGAAGTCAGGACCGCGAGGGGTGCACCCACCCACTGAGACAATGGGGCTGATCTGTTGGGAGCACACCAAGGCCAGCTGGACTGGGACTGAAAAAGCATGGGATAAAACCGGACTTTCTGAACATGACAGACAATGAGGGCTACTGAGAAGCCGAGGACAATGGCACTGGGTTTTGACCCTACTGCATGTACTGGCTTTGTGGGAGCCTAGCCTGTTTGGATGCTCACCTTGCTAGACCTGGATGGAGGGGGGAGGACCTTGGACTTCCCACAAGGCAGGGAACCCTGACTGCTCTTCAGACTGGAGAACTGGAGTGGGAGGGGGAGAGGAGTAGGGGCAGGGGGAGAGAAATGGGAGGGGGGAGGAAGTGGAAATTTTTTCAATAATTAAAAAAAAGCAAAAAACTAAGAAGCCAAAGAGTGTTGTTGTATATTCATTGTCAAAGTTCAAGTCACCATGCCATACCTAATTTTTGTGCAGAAATATATGCATGGATTATTCAAGGGATCAGTGATGTTTATTCTTTGTACCTTTATGTACTTTATAAAAAAAATTCTAGAGGTAGGTTCTTGTTTTTAATTTGGAAAAAGAATAAGATAATTTCTATTTTTGATTATTAAGAATATGATCCTTCATGAGTTTTGAGATGTGTTTTTATCACCTGGACACTCAACTGTGAAAGTTGGATCCAAGTGAGTGTAGCTCTCTGCTGGAGCAGATATTGTCTCACCAGAAGCAGGCTTGGGAATCTACAGAAAGCACAAATAAAGGTCTTTGGAGCAAAGTGAACTTTTAAAATGACAATTCGCTTCTGCACCTATGCTATCTGCTTCAAGCAGGTGGCTCAGGCCACCAGGGTTTAACAAACCATTTCCTGACACCTGGGGAGCTGGTAAATATTTCCTGTTTTTGTTGTGTCTAGAGAAAACAGGAATTAACAACTTGGAAGTGCCCATCAAACACTCATTGTGGATGACCTCTACATGGGCAGTTTTCAGAGCGAAACACCCATTCTCTTAAAATCTACCCGAATGATGTCTCTTCAGAGAAAGGCCACTGTTAGAATAATCTGACCATTGAACTGGCAGGTGGAAGAGAAGGTCTATCAGAAAGGGCAGTGGCACCTAGCAATGTGTGGAATCTAGCTAGAAACCTGCCTTAGTGTGACTGATGAAGGAGCCCTGAGCATCCTGCCTGGGGTGCTGAGCTAACCGCATAGTTAGTTAGCATGTCTTAAAAAGACAATTACCACCTCAGTGTTGTGCAGGAGGACCAGAGCCTGGAAGTTCTGCATCAGAGAGAGTCAGGGTGAATCCACCCTGTTACTTGGAAACTACTGACCTCAGGTTAGCTGCTCAACCTTCCTTCTCCTCCATGTCCTCTATGTGTAGTGTGGGCAATGGCTTATATCAGTGTTGCAATAACCTCTCTACATACTCTATAGAGCCTGTGGACTCCCTCCACTGTGCCTGCCCTATATCGAACTTCCCAATACTTGATGGGCGTTTGTGTTATTATCAAAATGAATCCCATTATTTCTTTTAGGTTTCATTTATTCATTATTGCAAGACTGAAACATTTAATGTATCTTACATATTCCTTTTTCAGTGAACAGAAACTGACTTTGGGACAAAATTAAAGCCGTCCATTAAAGGTTAAGAGCTCCGAGTTGAAATCCAGTGAGCATCATTAGAAACTCTCACAATGCTGCAAACAAGTGACTATTTTTAAAGACAAATAATAGTGTTTTATTTAGAGTGCCAAACAATTATTAGCATATGACTCTGAAAACAAACCTCCAAAAAAGGTACAATGCTTCACGGGAATGCGAGGGAGCCCTGCAGATGCGGCACAGGTCCCTGCGGGTTATTTTTAGTTTTCTATTCCTGCCTTTTATTTCAGGACTTGGCTGGCTTCCTCTGTAGCTTCCCCTTAGCTTATTCAGAGGATTCTTCCTTATATAATGCATTTCGAGCTCCGGGTAGAAAAGTCCCAGCTCTTAGAGGAAACGGAGGAATGCCGGCCGGCCGGTTCAGGAACTCCTGCCGCTCTTGGCAACAGTGAAGTTCTTGGTTTGAAAACACCGTAGGAACTCTCTCACCTTGCTTTACTTTCTAGTTATTTAATACACCCAGACCTACCGAGTGGGTCCGAGGGCAGATGGTAGACACCGTAAGCCACTTTCTGATTTCCTTTTTCATGACTAAAAGGAGGGATTTGAAAACGAGCCTTTTTCCCCGTCGCTTTATATAAACACAGTGGCAATTCTAATAACGAGAGTCTGGTGAGTCTGAAACTATTTAATCCTCTTTCTGTGAGTCAGGCGACCTCAGCGGAGGAGCGGAGGAGCGGCGTTCGCTGTGCGCCCAAGAGTCACTGCGTGTTGGTGTAATCAGTGTGGGTCCCTACAGAGACACTGAGGAGGTGCGACAAACCAAATGGAAATCGAGAGAATGCAATGTCATGTCTAGTCTCTTTTTACAATTCTTTGGTTGCAAATGAAAAGGAAGACAAGGAGGAGAAGAAAGAAAAGAAGGCAGGAAGGAAGGAGGGAAGAAAGAAAGAAAAGAGAAGAAGGAAAACACTGACTTCTACTAACTTTAACAAAAATGTAATTTATTGGTAGGGTGTGGGATATCTCATAAAATGGAAAAGCCCACCTGCTGAAGATGCTGGTTTGGAAAATTAGGGTTGCGGGGAAGGTGAGGGACAGGTGGCACCCACCCTCACTGAATGCTGCCAGTCAGGGTTCCACAACTACTCAGGGTCCCCAGCCTTTCTTATACTCCCTGAGAAGGTAGCTTCAAGTGACCCATTTTAGTGACCAGCTTAACTGTGACAAATATTCTTCCCTGTAGGTAAACTTCGGTTTGGGATGTGTCCAGTTTCGGCTGCATTGTGTTTTGTGGACATGATGCTTTTGTTTGAATTTATTGGTTGCAAAGGACAGAGACCCACCTCCAAACACAGTGGTTACAGATGGATGGATAGGAAGGTATTATACAGATACAGAAAAGTGGGAATTACTCTCAGTCCTGCTTGTCAACTAAAAAAAAGGGGGGGGGGTTGGAGGAAGGTTAAATTAGGATGGTTATAATGCCTTTCCTAAAAGATTTCAGTGAAGGAAATGGGGGCCTAGGGTGTGTCTCTCACTAGCAGTAACTCTGAAACCCCAAATTCAGGACAAATGCGAACTTTTAGGCTTGCCTCCATAACGTTTTCCTACTTGGTGGTGAAAACAGGTGGGAAAAGTGAGTCTTGAGGTTTTCCTCCATCCATGTGCGTGTTTTTCCCTGACTACATGCACAGCTGCCCCCCTCGGTGCTCTGTGTGTTTAAGTGAGGAGGGAAAAACATGAGGCATAACCCCATTTCCCGGGGAAGAACCTGGGTCAGGGTATCAGGCAAATCTTCCCCGCCCATGCTGTTTGTTGGCCACGGCTCTGGAATGCTGCAGCTAGGGGACTCTTCTTGCGGAAGGTTTTATTTGTGGCTTTTGGAATGACACACCTTCAGCGCGAAGATGGGAACTCATTATGTTGTGGGAAAAGTTTTTTCCCTTGATGACTCGAAAACATGGGCTTGTTATTCTGAAAAAGCGGAGCACATCCTCATTCCACACAAACAATGTGAGCCAGGCCTGGAGCCGGGCCAAGGTTTTCTATGAATAGAACAGAGAGGAGAGCCTCCGACCCGCTTCCCATTTGCAAAGGAATCCTGGAAGCCATAGCCCAGGAAAGGAAATGCCATACCTGCCCTTAGGAAGTGGGGACAGAGATTCTCTGCTGTCCTCCAGCACACTGCTGGACCAGACTTCTTGTTTAGCCTAGCAAGGGAGCCACGTGTCGGGGGTGACGTTGGCACCTGCCGTCAGAGACACATCAGCCTGTCAATTATTCCTGCAGAAGATGGATTTCTAGGGAATATGTTCAGGTCATGAGTGTCTAAATGTTACAGAAACAAGATGGTCATCTGGTTTCGGCTTCATCGTGTTTTGTGGACGTGATGCTTTTGTTTGAATTTATTGGTTGCAAAGAACAGAGACCCGCCTAAGAACACAGAGGTTACAGATGGATGGATGGATTATTATAAAGATACAGAAAGTTGGGAAGCTGCAGCGGACTCACTGGGAACTAAGGAGTTGCCACTCCTCTCCCTTTCTGCAGCCCAGAGACTCTGTTACCTCCTTTATATCTGGTTCCCCCTCCTGCCTATCCATGGAGTTCTGTTTAACAAATAATTGCAATAATAATAGGGTTTGGAATATAACTCAGTTTGTTTGCCTAGAATACATGAGGTCTTGGGTTTTTAATCCTTAACACCACAAAATTAAAGTAATAGCAATAAATAGTACTACGAATTAGATATTACATAAATAATAATTCCATATTACTAATTACATACTGCTCACAGTATAGCTAATGATTATTGTGGTTTTGATATGCACATGATCTAACGTCTGAAGGCAGGTTCTGTCTTTTTACCCAATTTTTTCAGATGGGTATTGTAGGGACTACAGATGTGAGCCTGTTCTACCTTGACTGGAGGTCAGAGAACTAGAGCTTGGTTTTCTTCCAAAGTTGTTGACAACAGGTGTGGCTACAAACAAGAGATGCTGACTTAGGGTGTGGTTAATTAGTGTTCTGGGTATAAAGGTGGATCCTCTCCACCTGGACCAAAGGTCGGAGAATTAAAGTCTATCCCTTATATCATGTTAATGAAGTCTGTGGCCTCCCCCTTCCCTTCTGGAGTGAAGTAAATAAGCACGTGGAAGATGAATGCAGACAGAACCAGTGTTCATGGACTTTCCCTCCCGATGCTGTGCTGTGTTTCTGCCTATGACTTTGAGAGGCTTCTTCTCTCCGGCTTCACTTAGTGCCTCATTCCAAAAGTCATTCCCTTCTGAGCGTGCATAACTTCTTAAAAGTTTCAGACTTCCAGCAGGAGTCCATTGGCTGTTTCATGAATGAGTAGTTTCTGAGTGTGTGAGTATATTTTGAGAGATAAACCTCTGCTTGTTCACAGAAACAAATTTATCTTTTGAAAAAGGAGCCCAGTGCCACAGCCTTTTCTGTGGATTCGACTGGTTTGACCTATAAAATTTCAGTTTATGATGCTACAAAAGTAGTATCCATTTGTAACCGCCCAGCGGGTCAGTTAGTCTAGGGTTTAACCAGCTTGGCAGGTCAGTTATTCCAGGGTCCCGAAGAGGCGCTATCTGAAAAAGACATGGGCAAGAGAGAGGAACGAGGCCAAGCAAAATTCTCTTGTCAAAGCCTCCATTTATTAGCATAATGGCAGCAGCTTATATAGCCCCTGGATGAGGAATTTGGGTTGGGATGGGGGCAGGGGCATGGCCAGGGCAGGAAGGGATCTTGCAGAGATGGTCCGAGCCAGTCACGAGGTCATGAGTCGTCAGTCAGGAGGTCACGATAGGTCAGAAGGTCACGAGTAGACACACCTAGTTCTCTATGCAAGCAGAATCGTTCCTTTTGTGATTCCAACCACAAACAGTTTTCTAGATAGTTGGAATGTGGGGCAGGTTCCGCTAATAGATAGCTCTCAAGATAGTTGGGTGTTTGGTGGGCTCCGCCAACAAACAGTTCTCAATACAGTTGGGGTGTGGGGCTCTCTGCAAACATCCCCAGGACAATGGTCCCTGCAATAATACTTTTTGGGGGAAATGGCTCCTGACATCCGTTCAGTAGAAACTGCCTTTTGAGTGTCAGTTTTCAATCTTTTTTTTCTTTTTAGTCTAGCAAAAATGATAATCATTCCCTGTGATGTGGGAGTGAGCTGGACTTTCTGGTCGTGGAGAGAAGTGACTGGCACTTTATGGTGCACTGTGTTGCTAGGCTATGATGTTGTTAGGTAAGTGAGATATAGTAAATCCATTCCCAGTTTAATGATATTCTCAATTTAGAATGGATTTCCTTGAGATGCAATGCCACTCAAAGGAGAGGGGTGTCTGGATTGACTCACACAACAGAGGTGAATCCAGCTGGCCTCAGTTTGGCTGAGTCCAGATGCTGCAACACCTGGTTAGGATCTTCTACTTCCTAGGACCAGGTGAGTCAGGGGAGACATCTAATAACCACAGAGCTCTTCTGATTGCTGCAGGAGAAAAGCCCAGGGACGTGCTGGGTTTGGGGAGTCTCAGTGCTTTTAGTCCTAATGACCCAAGCCTGCCCAGATCTGCTGTCCCTGGTCCGAGGGAGCACACGTGCATACAGCACTGATGAATTTGGATGTTACAGCAGTGGCCAGCAGGAATGTCTCCCATGTGAGAGTATCAGAGTGCACAAATGTGCAGGGACACACCAGCCATCGGCATGGTCACATAGACAAGTTCTAGGAATGTGAACATCCAACGTTGATAGGATGACAATACTTAGGTACCAAGAGACACGACTCCACTTGGTACGACTAACTAGTGATACGAACTGGGCATCTCAGTCCATCTTTTAGTTTCCTCTTTTGTAGCTGGCCTGTAAGGCTCAGCCCAATATCCTATCGTTTCATCGTGTAGGTCTTAAATTATATTTTATTCACCAGAACTGTAAGGATTATATCATGAATGGGATTGGCAGTCGGAGCCTGAGTCCAGGGAGGATGCTGAGGTCAAGGGGTAAATTCATGGCTTCCTATAAAACACAATGACATGTAAGTAATACAGAGGGCAAGAGAAATGCCCTTTGATCTTATATTGTTCTTGCTGACACCGTAACTGAAACTTTAGCATGGTTAATGGTTTCAATTCTTCTCTTCAGTCGAAGTTCTCAGTTATCTCCCACTAAGCTTGCCCACCTCTCTCTACAGTCACCATTATGCTTGCCCATGTCTCTCACCTGCCCGCTGGTTTATGGCCAGTTGTGATCCCCTTAACTCGTATCATTTGCCAAAGTAACTCTTGTTCTTCCGATTTTAGTTCAGCTGTTCCTTTGAAGACATCTACTCTCCTTTTTGGTTGGTGACTTTTCTCTCTGACACATTTTCTGAGCCTTGTGTAGTCTCTCTGCAGGCATCTAAGGAGAGCCACAATTATTTACCAGTTGCTTAGACACTGGGATTCTAGTAAGGCTGTATGCTCTGGACAAACAAAAACCATATCTGTTTGTCTCTTGTCTCTGGGCCAAGTGTTTGCTGTACAGTATGGTCTTGTGGCAACAGGGGCTCAATATTTTAGTTTCCAGGTGACTTAAACCCAAGGGTAAAATGTACATGGGAAAATTTCCTTTTCATGGTTGTCTTCTGAAGTATACAAGTTTGGTTTGTGATTGGTTAAAAGCAATGAAAGATGAATAGAGAAGGTTCTAGAACTTACTCTCTCCCATTTGTTCAAGAGAGTAGATGAAACCAGACTACTTCTTTGAGATTTCCTCACTTAATGTAAAGTAAAAAACTTAACTCAAACCATCTTGTAAGATCCAAGGATGCTCTTGAGAAACACTATGTTTGACCCTCATTTCGCAAAATGTGAAGTTCCATCTCTTCCAGGGCAGAGAGTACCTCTACAACACCAGGGAGTGATTTCGTGTCCCCCAGTATTCAGTAAGGAGACGGGAATGGGGGACAGAGAATCAGAGACAAGGAAACAGAGACACACAATGATACCCTGCTGGTAGGAGCCTTGATGGGCAGGTTAGAACAGTCTCATCTGCTCATCTTTGCGCCAAGGAGAGCCTCAACCTTGGGGCCTTTATGGATCCTTAAAGTCTGGGATGGACGATGCCATCTGAGAGAGACACCAAAGCAGAGTGTGACTGTGGCATGCACACTCGCTTCGTTTCCTTCCACCCTGGGAATCTTAGGGGACACTGGCAGGCTGCAGATTTCCTATGAGAGAGGATAAGTAGGATCGTCACCCCAGCGTGTTTTCTTCAGGAAAGGGATCCCTTCTTTGGAGCTCGCAGTTGTGCCCACCCTGCTGAACTCAGACACCTTTTCCTGTCTCAACCAACCTACGTGTCTCGGGGCTCTCACTCAGAGTTTGCACGTCTGCACTTGAGGTTTCTATGACCACACATGTTTTCCCAGGCAGCGGGCTTACGCTTGGGTGGTAAATTGTACTGTATGATCTGCTCAGTTCATGATACACAAAATACTGCTTCCGTCAGACGCTCTCGCCCGCTTCTTACCTTCACGCTCTCCTCACCTGGTTCTCAGGCTCCCGTTGCTGTCCAGTGTCATCACCTAGAGATCCACGCTCTGAGACGGGGGCATGTGCAGGCCAGGCCTGTTGGAGCAGACAGTGCACTCATGCGTGTGTGTGTGTGTATGGGGTAGAATATGTGTATGATTATATGTGATTGTGTGTGTGTACATGGAGCATACGTGTGTATGAGTATATGTGACCGTGTATGTATGGCATGGATGTGTGTGTTTGTAAGAGGTATATGTATATATGATTATATGTGATTTTGTATGTGTGTGCGGGGTGAACAGAAACACATGGGTGGGAGGGTTGAGACTTAGGAGGTTTCCACTCAGGGATCTCAGAGGCAGCCATTCACAAGCACTGTGGCCCCTGGTAGGCATGGGGATAGCTGCCCTGGAAGAGTTCCTGCTGCAGAAAGAACTCTGCACACGGTGCCAGAAGAGCAGCGGCAGAAGCAGGAGGGTGAACACAAGGGCTACGCCTGCAACCTGGAGAAGAAGTAGGTGCTGGACAAGGGCAGGTGGCCAGGGACAGGGCTCTGAGATAGTCCTCGATGTGGGATCTGAACTCAGAGCGTTTGCCTCTCAGCGGCTAGGAAGGGGTTTGGTTTTCCTTCAGTAGGGACGCTCTGTCCACGCCTAGCATTCATGCCTTCCCTGCTTCCCTTGCCTGAGTTTCTGTTTAATCTTCTTGGAGCTGGCACTGGTTTTGGACCCAATATAACCCTCCACTACTCCAAACTCAGCAAACGAACGGAACCCTTCCTATCCACCCAATACTCTAGTTACGCTTGGGCCCCGGGATTCACTTTTAGTGCCAACTTGACTAGATTCGGAATCACACCTTTGGACATGTCTCGGAGAGGTTTTGGAGATGAAGTTAATGAAGCAGGAAGACCTGCCCCAAACATGGGCAGCACCCTTCCATGGCTTGGGACCCCAGGCTCAATAAAGAGGAGGAAGCGGGCTGAGCGCCAGTATTCATCCCTTGGGTCCTGACTGTGGATGCCATGTGACCAGCTGCCTCCAGCTCCTGCGGCCATGATTTTCTCACCGTGGTGAACTGTACCTTTAACCTGCCGGCTGAAATAGACTCCTCTTTCTCGAAGTTACTTTTGTTCTTCTTATATCACAACAGTAGGAAAAGTATCCAGCATAGCCTCTCCCTACTTTCTGACCAGAAAACGGAGAAATCTCCTCTCCTCTAGACTCCTTCCTGCCCAGTGGACTGGGGATTTGGTTTTCATTTCTCTTTGGCTTCCAAGACTTACAATCTGATTTATTTATCTTGAGTTTGCAAGTCAAGTTCCTTCACACTCTCTTGTGGCTTTGCCGAGGGCTGCCTCTGTTGTGGGCCCTGGTGTTTGCTCGGCATTGAGCAAGTTTGCACTGAAGCTGTTCTGTGCTCGACAGGGTGCTGACACATCTCAGCCACAGTCATGGGAGACATGGAGCACGCTGCTGTGGGAAACATTGACAATTCATGCTGGAGAGCCATCAGAAGCTGAAAATTATAGACACAGCCACACAGTGCTGCCCTGAAAGTTCCCACATTCGGTGAAGAGGGCTCACACTTTTGGGGGATAGACTGACGGCCAAGAGACGCCCTCGGCTGTGCCTGCTGGGACCGTGTCACTGAAGACAACGTTTCTGCGGGGCTGCTTGCATGAAAACGCAAAAGTATGAAGACCCGGTTCCCTTGTCCCAATTTGGAAAGCTCCGGATAATTCTCCTAGCTTTAGAACTTCCAGCAGTTCCCCTGAGGCATTGTGGGAAGAGAGTCATGGGTCAGCTTCTCCATTTCATTCCAAAGCTGCCTAGTAGTAAATCACCTGCATGCCAATTTCCATTTCAAAGTGGGTGTCTTAGGCAGCTTTCCAGTGCTGAAGTAAAATATCGGAGACAACCTAAAGAGCGGAAGAGCAACGTAAAGATAATCAACTTCAAGGTGTGTTTTGTTTGTCTGTTGTGTATGTTTTCTCAATGATTTCAGTCCCAAGTCTCCTGGTCCTTGTTTTAGGTCTGCGATGGTCTTGTACACCATACCAAGAGCACACAATGAAGGAAGCCTGTGTTTCTCAAGAGGAAAGAAGCTGAGGTCTTAGAGTCCCCGTCATGGGCATACTCCTAGTTCCTTCCACTAAGCCCAACCTCTTAACGATTTCACAACAATCTGGGAACCAAATCTTTGGTTTGGGACAAAACCAAAGATGGACTTTTTCTGTGGGTTATTCAAGATCCAAACTTGAATAACTGTAGTAGTTTATATCTCAGGGTATGAAGGTTGTGACAATTACCCAACCTGGGGGGCTAATTGGGGTTCAGGATTTTTTGCAGCGAACACACTTCCCAGTGGAACTGCAAGTGCTGCCCACCCCCCCCCCATCCTTTGCCTCCAATGAGTTCCTTATTTTGCCGCTTACTCCTCCTCCTACAGGGGGCGTCTTTGTGGTATTGATCAGCTGGGGGAACCACCATGGTATTTTATTGGGACTTTATTTATTTATTTTTTATTGGGACTTTATTTTATGGGAACACCATGGTTGTGCTGTTCTTTTGCTATGGTCATTAAGCCTCCAGAAAGTGTCCTCTGCCAACCCAAGCTCCAGATCTCCAGGGAGCAGGCGTCTTACTTAAGTTTAAAATAACTGTAAAAGATATAAAACTATTTCTGGGAAAAAATATTAAGGCAGGAGTGAAATAGAGCATCTTGAATTTGAGGGGAAAATAAACTAAAAGGAAATTCCATAAGTAATCATGAGAGCATAAGTCCTTGTTTTTGTTTTGTTATTGTTTTTTTAATCAATCTGAAGAGAAAAATTGGTCAAACAGAAATAGCTTTTCACGTTTAATACCTTAGATTGGGGAGGGGGGAGGTTGATAAATCCATGCTGTTTGCTATTTATGCACAACCAAAATATGGTTTTCAGGGTCATAACTCTCCTAACTATTGCCATAACTCACCAGTATACTCTTGGGCTTTAAGTAGATAGTAGTCAGGAACCAGCAAAAAGACACCACAATTCCATCAAGGCCCAAGAAACCCTAGACTTAATATCCAAAGTGTCCAAGTGGCAAAAATGGAAACCTTCTTTGTAAAGAGAATTTTAAGACGGTGGAACTGGTTTCAGGATTTCCTTGAATAGTTACTTCTTCGTTCTCATACTAAGAAGAATGCACGCTTAAAGACAGGGAGGTCATTGTGGGTACCCCTGATGAATTTGGTCTGTTCCACACATGGTAGAAGAGACATGTGTATAGTTACAAATGAGCAGATTAATTAATGATCCTTGTTTTGACTGATCAGCCCTACTCTTTCTCACAAGCTGTCTGCCAACTGATTGATTGATTCACTATATCTACTAACACCTTTGGGAACCAGACAAAGATGGCAAAAAAAAAAAAGTAAACTCACAATTCCAAAGACAGACAATGATGCAGAGAAGAAAAAATAAAGGGAACATGTCTGAATGGTGGTGGGTACAAGTCTACCAGGGACTCAGGGAAGAGAGTCAAAAAAGATTAACTGAGATTTGAAGAGGTCTGATCAGGAATAGTGTGTTCCAAAGAAGAGCAATGGGAGCAAGAACAAAAGCACGGGGATTTGTGCGATCAGGGCCTAGGAGAGTCTTTAAGTAATTTTACATGACTAATGAATCCAGAAAGTAGAAAGATTTAACAAGAAACTCGTGGACTGCTCAAGAAAGTCTTTGGTGTTGTTACGTGAAGGCTGATGGATGCCTTTCTTCTGTAGCAGACAACAGAGGCTAAAGATGATATGGTGGTGACGATGCTCTATATAAAGGATGAAAAATAGAAGACAGTCATTGTGACTTTTATTTTCTCAAAAAATAAGAAACAATTTTAAAGGTGCTTGTGTGGTATAGTCAACAAGAATTTGGTGAGCAGTTGTATAAGGGCCAAGAGAAGGATGAAAACTGAGGATGGATTTAGACTTTAAATTTGGATGCCAGGAAGGTGTTTGTTATGAAGTGAGATTATATACTTTCTGTCTAAGACACAGTAAGTACCCGTGGAACATGTAGATGGAGATGTTTAGAAGTATAACTTTGTCACTTGGGCACAATACAAATCTGGATTGGAGACTGATGAGAAAAATCAATGCCTGATGTTGAATAGTTTTATTTCCCTTTTTTTTTGAATGAAAACATTGATAGCTTTATGCACATTCTTTGTTGCCTACCTAGCAGCTCTTTCCCCCTTATCATTTGTGAGTATATAACTTTGCCTGACTATGGATGCCCAAGGAAGATGGTACCAACTACAGTCCTGATGAATGTGATCTATGACTCAAGATCATTCAGTCCTGTTTGCCTAAGTTGATCTGGAAACTTGATCATCCAAGTCTACCAAATGAATCATAAGGGCTATTTACCAGAAGGATGGTGGCAAGGAACCCGATGAAGGGTTAGAAAGACAAGCTGTATTTATCCATCAGACACGGGGATGTCTGAGAGGCAGAGAAGCCATCTTGTTCCAGCCTGAGGACAAAGGCAAAACATAGAGAAGTAAGCGGAACCCCCAGATGATTGCAAACAATTGTAAAGAAAGGGGATGAGACACATGACCAGCACTCACGGAGATTCCACCTATCTCCGCCTCAGGTGTGCTAGGATTAATGACACCAGAATTTCTAAAAAAAAAAAAAAAAAGAAAGAAAAGAAAAGAAAAAAAGAAAAAAACTCTGGAGAATCATAAAGTAAGTAAAATTGAAGAAAGAAATTTGAAGTATGTTTGACATCAACTATTAAGATAAAAATTACTTTTGGGAACTGTTAATTTTCACCTGATGGAGTTTCAGCAAAGGAATGAGAGAATACGAAGAAGTTCTACCAAATGCTCCCTAGATAGATATATTGAATTTCCTCTTTCTATCCTACTGTTTAAATGGAAGATCTTTGACAAATATTTTTGTGGGCCCCTAAACCTGTCATTAACTTTATACTTAAAATATTCAGCCTGGTATTTAGTTCTTAAAGATCATATTGTCAGACCAGATTTTTTTGTTTGTTTTCTTAAAAAAATGGAAAGTATTTATAACATGATAGTCAAGAACCAAAATTGCTGCTGTCAAACCACATAGTCACCAATATTTTTAAAAAGTCTCCGAAGATTTTTTTATAGAAGAAAATTTTAATAGGAGAAAAACTCAAAAATTGAAATACAAAGTTACCCTCTGCAATTTAAAATGAGTTCTCATTTCAGGTTTTCAGTAGACCTAAGACTTAATGTGTTGTGCTTTTTTTTTTCACTTTTTTTTTAGGAAAAATTGCAAACATGTTCATTGTTGAATAATGAAGTCATAACAGACTTCTGCCAAAAAAGTTCAGTATGATCAATCTTAATGCCTTTTGTTGCAAACACATACCCTGACAAAATTTAGAAAAATAATAAAAAGACAAAAAAAGTATCTTTGTGAACAGTCTTCATAAAATGGGAGACAGGTGGTTATAGTGAGCAAGGCTGAAGCCATGGGCATGCTGGGTGACTGTGCTGAGTGAGGCTGAAGCCAAGGCGTGTTGAGAGACTGTGGTGAGCAAGACTGAAGTCAGAGGCACACTGGGTACGGAGATGGAGCTAGAGGTTTGGTTCTGTAAAGAAAATCAGGACCAAAGCATTTGTGCCAAACAGAAAACAAGAACCAGACTCACTTGAAATGGAAGGAGAGGGCAGATTTATGCATATGTGAAAGGAGGCTGAAGTCCCTTGTCTTAGTTAGGATTTCTGTTGCTGTGAAGAGACATCATGATCATGCCCACTGTTATGAAAAAAAACATTTGACTGGAGTGGCTTACTTGCAGTTCAGAGGCTCAGTCCATTATCATAATGGGACATGGCTACATACAGGCCGATGTGGAACTGAAGAAGTAGCTCAGAGTCCTACATCTTGCAGACAACAGGAAGTGGTCTGCAACACTGGGTGGTATCTTGAACATATATGAGACCTCAAAGCCCGCCTCTACATTGAGTCACTTCCTCCAACAAGGCCACACCTCCTAACAATGCCATCCTTTTGGGGGCCCATTTTCTTTCACACCACCACACTCTTCCAGGGAAGATGGTTTGGGAAAGATTTGGAATTAGAGGAAACCTTCCAACATTGTCCAAAGAACTTAGGTGGTCTTTGATTACATGGCTGGATTTACAGTCTCTTCATAAAATATTCCTATGTAAGCTTTGTGTCCTGCCAGGGGCCATGCAGAGTAGGTGGCACCTGGTAGAGAAAACTACAAAACTATTAATGGAGAATCTTACTCAGAGGAGGAAGTCAAAACAAAATAAAAAGACGCAAACCCTCCAAACTTCACTCAACAATATGGCTGAATACCAGCATCATAAAACACTGCTCAGAAAAATCATGCAATAAAATCAATAACTTTAGCATAAACCTGCTAAAAATGAGATTTTGGGGGTAGAAACCAAGGATCTTGAATAAACTTAAATCTTTATAAAGAAATAATATATGTGTGCATATAGAAATGTGCTCAGAGCAAAGAATTATGAAAGCGAACCAGCTTTTAAAAAATCCCAAAAATGTAAAATATAATTTTAAAATAAAAATTCTAGGAGAGGAGATGACCCTAGCCTGCAGGCAGAGGCAGAACTGAGGATGAGCACAGTGTTCTTGGAAAATCAGCAACAAAGGAGCAAAGGAAAGAGAAGCCTCAATGAGGAGGAAGAGTGTGCTAAAAACTGTCTTTCCTTGGTTAGCATTGAGAGTGAAGAGGAACAGGAAAGAATCAAAGGCTAAAGCAAAAAGACAAGGTCTCAGGTTGAAAATACATTTTAGGGTGATGGCGGCACACACCTTCAATCCTAGCTCTCAGGCGGTGGAGGTAGGTGAATCTCTGTGAGTTCCAGGCCAGCCTGGCCTAAAGAGAGAGTTCCAGAACAGCCAGGGCTGTTACACAGAGAAACCCCATCTCAAAGACAAACAACAACAAAACAAGCTGTTACCAGTGACTAGAATTTGGAAGACTTAGCAGCAGTCCTGGTCCCAGAGTCCTGCGGCACACCCTTGTTCATTAGAGAGAGTATCTTACATTTAAAAATCCAGATACCAGTGAAAGCAAAATTCTTATCCTAAAAACAAATTATCAGTTGGCATGATGGTTTGCCTTGAATAGTGTGTCCCCTGATGTAGCTCCCAACAAGAAGGCTTACATGTAGGTATTTACTAGGCGAGAGACTGGGTGGAGTGGGTTATATATACAGTAGGTTGGACATACAGCCAGTATATATCTAACTCCCTGTGAGATGAGTTTATCTCCCACCCAATCTGCTTGTTTTCTGTTATTCAGTACTGACCTTTGGACAAATCAGCTGTAGCAACATTAGCTTTTATTCAGTAGCCATGACAACTTGTACAGCAAGTGCACAGATAAATGTCATTAGATGCCTCTTTCTCTCAAGGAGACAACACAATGACAGGCCTCTGAGACATTTGTCGTCTGCCCCACATCGGGCACACTGCTGCCTGTACTGAAGAATTTCTCCCACTAGCTCAGATGTAGCCAGGACGTGGGGGGAGGGCAATAGATACTATAAACAGGATTAACTGTGTAAAACAAAATATTGCCATTGTAACATTAAACTCCAGCACTTCCCTTAGGGAAGACTCAATCAGCACAAAAAAGATAGTACTCCAAAGGATGCACCCCAAAAGGGTAGCACCTCAAAGGAATGGCCCCCAAAAGGACAGCACCCCAAATGGACAGCACCCCAAAGCACAGCATCCAAAAAGGGTTACTCCTCAAAAGGATGGCACCTCAAAAGGATGACACCACAATTGGGTGACACCCCAAGAACAGCACCCCAAAAGGAGGGCACTCCTAAAGGGTGGCAGCCTGTACCTTAAAGGTAGTGGTGCTGAGGCTTTAGAAGAGGGAGCTCCCTCTGCACAGAGGAGTAAAGGGTTCCTTTCTTTAGGAGGAAAGAGAGTGTGGCTTGATCTCACTCAGTGACAACAGCCTACTTCGCCAGCCCTAGTCTCTCCATTTATTCTCATTTTTTAAAAAACACGTATTTCCACTGCCAGAAGTCTCCAGGTGACTCACCAGTTCTAAGAGAGTTCTTCCCTTTCTTTCCAGTTTGGTTCTCTCTATGTAGCTTAGTTGGCTTTGAACTCATGATGACCCTGCCACTCTCCAATAACACCATGCCTAGTTAAAAGTCAGTATCTTTTTTTTTTCCCCCTAGGCAAGAATTCTACTCTGACTTCATCCCCAGTCCCTTTGTGATGTTTTCTTAACTCTGAAGGCTCTTTTCTTCTTCATTTGTTTTTCTTTTTTGTTTGTATTTTTGTGTTTTGAGACAGAGTTTCTCTGTGTAGCCCTGGCTGTCCTGGAACTTGCTGTATAGACCAGGCTGGACTCAAACTCAAAGATCCTCCTGCCTCTGCCTCTCAAGTGCTGGGATTGAAGGTGTGCACCGCCACTGCCTGTCAAAGCTCTTTCCTTATATCTTTATCTGTTCTTACCTTACTAAGTCTCTAAATATATGCATGCACATCAGTATATGAGTATATGCATTTACAAGCATATCCACGGGTGTATAAATACACAAACATTAGCTCGCTCAGATTTCTGTGGTATAAATAGCTCACTATGAACAGTTTCAAATCTAATTTTAAATCTAATTTAAAATCTAATTTTGTTGAATTTGGATTGGGGGAGAGACCTGTCTTTGGCTCTCATGAGCCAATGGAAGCTTCCTCCACCTTGCTCTATCAAGCATATTCTTATACGTGCACACATATCTATGTCTTATATATTTATCAAGCATTTCTAACATTTTTGCTGAAAGAATTTGGCAATGCATACCTAATTCTTCTCCAACGTTTGAAGCCCATTAAAAAACATCTTGAATCTCTGAGCTAAAACAATCAAAGAGCATTGTCTGAGTAAGACTCTGGCCTCTCATGGCTTCCAACCTTCAAAGTAGGTGAGACATTATTATGTAGGTTCTATGTTAAAATATATTAGCATCAAGTGTCTTTTTGTCATTAGCAATCATTTTATTGGTGCTTAAAAAGTTTTTTAAGACCAGTCATTGTTGTAAGGACGAAGAAGCGGGCCCTCTCCTTACAACAAGTCATGTTTGTTTTTATCCTAGTTAAGAGTCTTCTTAAAATATAGAGAAAAGCCGAGCCCAGAGGCTAGAGAGATGGCTCAGGCGTGAAGAGCAAGTGCTGCTCTTGCAGAAAACCTGAGTTTGACTCCTGGGACTCACGATTGCCTGTACCTTCAGCTCCAGGGGATCCCGCACTTTCTTCTCCAAAAATACCTACATGCACATCCTTGTACACAGATACACACACACACACACACACACACACACACACACAATCATAAAAAAAATAAAGTGAAATGACTTATTCACAGGAATTCTGGGAAATCTCTGGCAGTCTTGCTGGGCCCAGAGCATCTGGACACCTAAAAGGTTAGACAAAAACATACCTTGGGGGCTTCCTCCAGGCTGAGTGACAACCTTTATCATTTTCAGCGTTGAATATATGTTTTGAGTTTCCCAAGGAGTTCAGAAAAACTGAAAGCACATGTTATGAGCAAAGACTGGAACTTAAGCCCAGGATTGCAGTTCAGACAAATGATTATTACGTTTCCTTTTGTAACTCTCTTGTTCTAGAGGAGAGATAGCTTGATTGGTCACTCGGGCATGGGTGAGCTTTGATTTCATAAGTATCACAATTCCCACCAAGAAACCAGATATAAATAAATGGGACAGCAGAGATAGCTTGACTGGTCATTCAGGCATGGACATGCTTTGATTTCATAAGTATCACAATTCCCACCAGAAAACTAGATGTAAATAAATGGTACTTACATGTATTCAAATATATTGTTAAGCCAGCCACCCTTATTCAAACAATTAGCTTTGTAAATAGAGGACCAAACCAAAGCCCAGTGTTTGAGGAGATCTTTCCCCTATAGACACCCACCACGTGCTGGACGTCAGCTGACATGTACTTATGGTTTGGATTGTTGACAAGAGACTCAGAAGCCTGGTGACGACAGCCTGTTCTCAAAGCCTCTCCTGTCCCCATTGCTTAGAGCAGTGATCCTATCCCTGCCCCCATGCGCTGTGGCACCAATTACATCACAGTAAGTTGCAGGCATTCGGAGGTGGTGATCCCTTAACCTTCACAGCAGCTCTAGCTGGCTACTGTCAAAGGCAGCCTCATCCATCCCCACGCTGTGCTGTATGAACACAGTTAGGGGATAAGAGAGACTTTCTACAAGGTCACCGAGTCTAATTAACATCATATTGCTGTTGTCATCCACAAAGTCCACACTCAAGAACCAAGCACGCCCCTCTCTGAATCTCATAATGACATAGGTGAATTTATGGTTTGCGTTGGGCGACGTTCATAGCTCTCCTTCGCTACTTGGAGCCGGTGGACCACAGGCTGTGCAGGCCTGCACTGGCCTTTGAAGCCAGACTGATCTCTCAATGCCCTTTAGCACTCCCAGGGCTATGCTACAAGGGAGTGCCCCCGCCCCCATACACACCTCCTACACTTTTTGACTTTGGATCCATCCATCCAGTGAATGTCTTTGCCCCATTTCTGTTCCAGCATCTTAGGACTCTTTGCAAAAAAAAAAAAAGTAGGAGCTGCTCCTCCCTGAAACTGTGTAGAACTGAAGCACGGTCCTTCCTGCGCTCTCTCGGGTGTCTGCTTGCCACCTCTCTGCCTCCAATGGCAGTTATTAGTGAGGGAAGACTGTGCTGGCTGGGTCTTACATATGTAGTAAGTGCCTGCTCATTGGGTTGCCTATGCAAATACAAGGAGGATGAATAAACACACTTATTACTATACATCTACCTAGGGGTTCCTGGGCCTGTAAGTGGGGAAGGTGTGTAGTCTTCGCGGGGTCTTCTGTGAGAGAAGCAGGGTGTAGATGAGGAAAGTGAGGGACAACAGGGCTGGTGGCCTCCAGTCTAGGGTGTTTCGTAAAGGAAGAGAGAAACTGCAGAGCCGTGTCTGTGGAGTGGCTCTTTGAATGTGGCTTGGCCCAGCCATCACCCCAGCCCTAAATCTAAGACTCGAAGGGAGCCTGGCAGTTTGCTGGAAGCCTGATTTGCAATTTTACCTCAGGAACTGCTTCAGGCAGTGGTAAAATCTTGGCAGGAGATTTGCGAAAGTCCTTCTCGATGGAGAAAACCTCTCTCCACGATCAGACCTAGAGTGTCCTAGGTACTACATGGGTAGAAGGAAGCTATCTTTTTGCCTGACAAAGAATTTTCTCATGAAGCTTAGGACCACATGCCCTGAAATTAAAGCTACACTTTGGCTAAGCACTTCCCCTCCATTCTTGTTACAATGCCGCTGTTTATCTTGTAATGTTTACATTTTGCAACTATGCCTTGGACCAAGTTTTGAAAACAATACTTAGATTAAAAAAATTCAGTCATTAGGTTCCATTATTTATTTTTAATATGAGACATATATGTGTACTATGTTCAGTGGCTCTAAGAGGTCAAGCATTGGCATTGGGATGTCTGGGACAACTGTTGAGATGCCCGCCCCCCCCCACCGCGCTGAAGGTGATGGGGGCAGGGAGGAAGATAAGACAGTGTTTGAGACGGTGTAAGGAAAAGGTGTCACGCCAAAAGCAGGTGGAACATAAACAGACTTTTAAGTTCTTAAAAAACGATTGGGTTTAATTTCCGTCCTTGTGTGTTTGTGTGTGGGTGTGTCCGTGCCACAGCGTACACGTTCCCTAGTTCTCCCCTTTTGCCAGGGGCTCTGGTGTTCCAATGCAATGTTAATCAGGTGTGTGTAGCCTGTGCCTTTAACTTTCCAGCTTACTGGTCCAATAACCAGAATTTTTGAACAACTGACTCTCTTACACCGATATGCTATGATGGCTAACTCAACTTGCAGCTTTGATAGTTTGAAGAAAAGGAGGTGAATGAATGACCACTGGGAACATGGTCAACCTGTCCCAGTGGGTGCAGCTGCAGCAGGATACTCTTGACTCAGAATGAAAACTGAGGGAAAATGAGAAGAGGCACGATACGGTCTGAGGGGTCTTCGGGAGAACGAAAGGCTGGCAAATGTGAACACTTAGCTGCCACTTTCGCTACTAACTAGCTACCCTGAGTTCAGTGCAGGCTAAAGCTGCATCCCAGAGGGTCACAGCAGGTGCATCCCAGAGGGTCACAGCAGGTGCATCCCAAAGCTTCACACCAGGTGAGGCTCTGAGCAGCGATGGGTTGGGACGGTTCATATTTGGAACTGTCCCTGATGAGGCTGCTAACAATTGAAATGTGGCTAGTTGGGAGAGAGAGAGAGAGAAGGAGAGAGAAAAAGAGAGAGAGAAAGAGGGAGAGAGAGGGAGAGGAAGAGGGAGAAAGAGGGGAGAGGGAGAGAGAGAGAGGAGGGGGAGAGAGGGGAGGGGAGGGAAGGAGAGAAAAGGTAGGGAGGGAGAGAGGGAGGGAAGAAAGGAATTACTGTTATTTAATTTTAATCAATTTAAATTTAAATAGTCATTGTTAGCTGATGGCTGCCATTTTGGCAGTAGAATTCTGGGAGATCATGAGTTCCCATGAAACAGCATATTGATAAACAGAGGGGTTTCTTAAAAGCTGTGAAGATTTCCTGAATGTTTTTGAGGTTAAAAGCAAACCTTGAACACCATGATGGATGTGTAATAGGCTAAGGACACGAAAAGACTCAGTAGTTTGGGCACATTTCCTGCGTGTTTTGGAAATTCAATTTTCTACTTCAGCTGAGAAGAACTCACAGGTCCGTGAGCAACCTAACCAATTATTTGCCCGGTGAAAATTTAGACTTTGGATACCAGTGTTTCGGAGTTTCATAATAATCAATGGCATCTCACCAACAAGTCTCTTGTTTTCGTTCCGTTTTTATCTCGGGACAGTCTCTTTCAGGCCGGCGGCGTTTCTCTTACAGAAAGACGCACGTTCACTAAGATAGAGATCTGAGGCGCGTGGGAAAACCGAGGGAACAAATGAGTGATAACCAATTGTCGGTCCACACAATCCCACCGCGTCTGGCCTTGTCAGAGGGCTCAGCCCTTCACAGAAGCACATCTGTGAGGTCCCCAGAAGAGATCTCATGACCGGGATCGCTGTCACGTGCCTGTTTGTTTTTCCCTTGAGAAACCGAATGAGTGAAAAAAAAGATCACAAGCAAACAAAAGCATCAATAACAGGAAACTGTTGGTGAGAAATACCCCGATGTTCCTGTAAATTCACGTCACTCGGCTCCCCAGGGACAAAGGTGCATGAACTGCACGGGTAAATAATTATGATTTAATACAGAGGCCTTGCAGTGTTGTTTACGGTAAAACAACAAAAACGAATTGTTTCTGGAGGCGCAAATAAGCAAATAATAGAAGCATATATCAATATAATCAGGAAGCGGTGATGTTATGTCTAGGTCAGCTGCTGAAAACAATCTGCAATCTATCAAAGTGTGTCCTCTGCAATCACAAGCTTCCACAGAGGGACCTGAGGGGGAGGAGGAGACGCTCTCACCCATGGGTGGTTTGAAAACACCGAGAGGCAGCAACTCCTCCTGGACATCAGGTGGGATGGCACTGGCCTCCAGATTTTAGGCCTGTAACAAATTTTCCTTTGTTCTTTAAAGGATTTCGGTTGGAGGGAAATGCCATGCCTGTGGGTATCTGCATGTTGCAGCAAAGGAAAGAGACGAGCGGCTGTGCTTAGCAGAGTTAGCCTTTTCATTAGAACTGACGTTTTATCTGTTGCAAGCAAGAAAACCCTTGGCTTCCTGCCCTATCCCCCTTTTCTTACTGCAAAAAGCTGGAAAGCCCTCGTTGGTGTGCTTACAGGAAAACCTAATGTTCCAGTGGAAGTGGGGGCTTGGGAGCAGTGCATTGCACAGTCAACCTGTGAAGGCTCCGCTCTTCCCTGGCTGCGGGACAGCACTCTCAAGCATCTTTCTCTGTATCTCTAGAAAGTTGGGTGTTTTTGTTTGCTTGTTTGTTTTGCTTTTTTAAAATTTATCTACTGTCACTCCTCCATTTTTTTTGGTTTAATTTATTATTTTTATTGAACTCTACATTTTTCTCTGTTTCCCTCCCTACTTCTCCCCTTTAACCCTCCCCCAAGGTCCCCATCCTCCCAATTTACTCAGGAGATTTTGTCTTTTTCTACTTCCCATGTAGATTAGATCTAGTATGTCTCTCTTAGGGTCCTCATTGTTGTCTAAGTTCTCTGGGATTGTGATTTGTGGGCTGGTTTTCTTTGCTTTATGTTTAAAAACCACTTATGAGTGAGTACATGTAACAATTATCTTTCTGGGTCAGAGAACTCTCAACAGAGGAATCTAAAATGGCTGAAAGGCACTTAAGGAAATGCTCAACATCCTTAGTCATCAGAGAAATGCAAATCAAAACAACTCTGAGATTCCATCTTACACCTATAGCCAAGATCAAAAACACTGATGACAACTCATGCTGGAGAGGTTGTGGGGTAAAGCAAACACTCCTGCATTGCTGGTAGGAATGCAAGCTGGTACAGCTCCTTTGGAAGTCAGTGTGGCAATTTCTCAGAAAATTAGGAAACAACCTTCCTCAAGACCTAGTAATACCACTTTTGGGTATGTATCCAAAAGATGCTCATTTGTGCCACAAAGACATGTGCTCAACTATGTTCATAGCAGCATTATTTGTCATAGCCAGAAACTGGAAACAACCTAAATGCCCTTCAACTGAAGAACGGGTAAAGAAAATGTGGTACATTTACACAATGGAGTACTACACAGCAGAAAAAAATAAAGATAGCTTGAATTTTGCAGGCAAATGGATGGAGCTAGAAAACATCATTTTGAGTGAGGTAACCCAGACCCAGAAAGACAATTATCATATTCCTCCATTCTTAAATGATCCCATGGAAGGTGGGATGATGCACCCTTCCCCAAATGTTCACATCCCAATTTCTAGAACCTGTGACTACATAACCTCAGGATATAAGGGACTTTGCACATGTGATTAAATTAAGGACCTAGAGTTGTTTGTTTGTTTTCAATTTTGTAGGATGAGTACCCTGTAAAACAAAGGTCCTCTTGGGGGCCTCAGTAATATGACAGTAGAAATAAAAACGGAGATTTGGAGATGCTGCGGCAGTGGCTTTGAAGACAGGGACCATGAACCACAGGATTCAGGTGGCCTCCAGAAGCTGGTGAACTTTCTTCCCTGGAGATTCCACAGGGCTTTGATTTCAGCCTCAGAACTTCTGACTCTTATAGAACTAAATAAACAATAATAAACTTGTATCATCTTGACACTAAGTTTATGATGATTTGTTACAGTAATAAGAAACTGATACAAAGCCATTGTTTCCCCTGTTGGCTGTTTGTACTAGTTCTGTGAAAACTGTGTCTTGTTTTGAGTCCTAATACAAGAAGAGTAGGTGCATATAAGAATGGTATCAGGGTGCTTGAAAAACAGTAAAGTCAAGGCTCCCTCCTCAGTGGCTTAGATTCAGAGACTTTGGGCTGAAGGCAGTGGGCTGATATCTCAGAAGCATACAATTTGGGTTCTTGTATTTATTATGGAGAAAGGCTCTTTTCTGCAAACTGTCAGCATAGGCTGAGTTAGAGGATTTGGTAACTCTACCTCAGCCCGAGCTGCAAAGCTAGGGTGTTGTTAAGTTTGTACACGGGCCACTCAGCCAGAGCCAAGGACCCTGGTACATTGTAATCACATGACACATCAACTTTGTAGAGGCTGGGATGAAATCACAGGATCTGTAGCAGTTAGCAAAGATACTCTGGACTTTTTCACAATTACCAAATATGATTATATACAATAGAGGTTTTGTGTTTTGTTTCTTTTTAGTTATTGAATTGGATATATATTTTGGGGGAACTACTCATTTGGATTCAATCAAGAATAAAATGTTTCCTTTTGGTGTTAAAAGCAGTCATAGGGAGGCTGGAGAGATGGCTCAGAGGTTAAGAGCTGACTGCTCTTCCAGAGGTCCTGATTTCAAATCCCAGCAACCACATGGTGGATCAAAACCACCTATAATGAGATCTGGTGCCCTCTTCTACCTGCAGGCAGACATGGAAGCAGAACACTATGTACATAATAAATAAAATATTTTAAAAAGTTTTTAAAAAAAATGCAGTCATAGGAGTATAGCTAAGCAAAGCCTAGCTCAAGTCTCTTGAAAAGTCCCAACTCCCATTGACAGGAAGTTGTTAGCATTTAAAAAGATCCCCTTAAAGATTTTGTTCTGAAATGATGTCAGATTATTCCTAACAATCTTACAGCAAGTGTTGAGGATTCTTAGCATGTTGTTGCTTTGCAACACTTGTTTAACATAGATAAAATGGACATATTCTTCGTGGGAGACAATTAAAAAAACAACAGTTCCTGGTCGATCTCTATTGCCAACAAGCTGTGTGGAAATCATGCCCCTTCCTCCCTGGTGTCTCTCTGGCTACTGTCCCATCTTCCAGCTCTATTAGAAATGTCCATAACGGTTCTGATCGAAAAAGTGCAGCTTAACTGCTCCCTGCAGATCCTCATTTTCTTTCTGTATCTTTCCTGACGGGCATGTCTCTGAGACTCTTGAATACTGAGTCACAAAACGGAAAACACCTGAATCTTTGAAGGACTCCTGGAAGGCCATCTGTTGAGCAGGACCTTCTAGAATTCCATGCCTTACATGGTACCATCCTGCATGGATGAGATGCCCTCTTGGAGGGAAGATTCATCTGCCCATGACAGAATGAAAAGACAACATTAGAGGGTCTGTATGTTTTCTGGAAATGGCTGAAGACAATACTGACTCTTCCTCCCCTGGTCATGGAAAACCAAAGCAACAAAACCTTCAGGGAAAAGGCGTGTGTGGTAGTCAGACACACAGAGGTTGCTTTCTTAGTGATTACACTATGGTTTCTGAGCCCCTCCTTACCCCAGCCTGCTCTTTCTGACTCTGGTACTCTCTTGCCAGCCCCTCCCGTGCCCTCTGAAAAAGGTAAGTCGGAAGGTGCAGCACACTGCCGTCTCTTATCCTGATAGGCATCGCTGACCCGTGCTCTGACCTTATAGCATCACTATGGAGCCTGTACTGACCATCACAGGAGAGGAGAACATCTAGGTTCCCAGTTCAACTTCTGCTAACTCCATCACCAGCTCCTGGGTGAGGTGCAGGGACCCGCAATGAGGAGCCATGCATTCCAACCTGGGTAGGGTCAAGTCTTTGTCCTGGGAGCACCTAGGTAACCAGAAAGCTCAGGAGAGAGAAGAGGGCTAGCTGAGAGTCAGTTTGCCTTGTCTTCACAAAAATATCTGGTTCTGGGACTGACTTGACAGTGCTCCTGGCAACATGCTCCTGGATTCTGAACTTGACTTTTTTGGGGGCAGCCCTCTTTTGCTTCTGCAAATAAGCCACCTAATATTTTAAGAAGATGGATATGATCCTAGTTCCTAAGTCTCTAAGCCAACCCTTGTTAGGGCTTAAATTATGAATCCCCTAAAATAAAATCAAAGCTCGAATACCCAGTAACTCAGAATGTGGCTTTCTTCAAACTTTAAAGAGATGGTTAAGCTAAAATAAATTTGGGGTGGGCCCTAATCTGTTCTGTCTGGGATCTTCATAAAAAATAAAGTTTGGGCTCATGACAAGAGAACAGGGATATGCCTACAGAAAAAAAAGACTGTGTGAGGACCCCTGAATAAGTGGGCATCTGAATATCAAGGAGAATTGCTCTTGGTAGACACTGGACCTTGAACCTCTAGCATCCCGAGCTATGAGAAAGCATTGACTGTAGTTTAAGCCACGCTATTTGTGGTCCACCTTCACAGCAGCCCAGCACTGATGCAGGCCTCTTGTACCATCCCAGCCTCTTGGAGCACGGGACATAAGAGCAACAACAAAGGCTAAACTTCTCTGCTGTTATTTTGCCTAGAGTGGGTGAGAAGTCCTAGGTCACTCACAAGCCACAAGCATCTATCTGGTCAAGAAAATAGAAACTCTCTTGAGCCTATTGTTTGCAGAATTCTTTAAGTAGGTTATAATTCAGTTTGCCAGTCTGACTTCTAAAAAGACATCTCTGAAAAGTAACTTTGTAGCCAGAGTGCCACAACCTCTCTGGAAGGACAGCAGACCACACAGAAAAGTATGGGCATTGTTCAGTCACACAAAACACATCTGTGTGAGGGCTCTGACCCTGGAGAACCGAACAGAACAACAAAGGTGAGAGGCAAGCGCTGTTTCTTTGTCTAACATCTGATCCTGCCAATTAGGCACAGCCTGGATCGAGTTTAACAGACAAATCAAAGTTCTGGTTGGTTTGGCATTCGCTTTCTGAGAACATTGTTCGCAGTTTCATAGCTCACTGCCTTCTCCACTAAAACAATTTAGAGTTTTCATTATCTCCATATTTAGAAATAACCTGATGTTAAAATATGATCATCTCCCTACTAGATTTCTAAGAACATGGAGTGAAGGATGGAATGGACTTCTTATATTTTCTGGTATTTTGCAGACTAGAGAAGCTAAATAAGAAGGTGAACCCAAAGAAAAACATATAGGCATCCTCCTGAATATTAACCTTCATCAGGCGATGAAAGGAGACAGAGACAGAGACCCACATTGGAGCACCGGACTGAAATCTCATGGTCCAAATCAGGAGCAGAAGGAGAGAGAGCACTAGCAAGAAACTCAGGACCGCGAGGGGTGCACCCACACACTGAGACAATGGGGATGTTCTATTGGGAACTCACCAAGGCCAGCTGGCCTGGATCTGAAAAAGCCTGGGATAAAACCGGACTCGCTGAACATAGCGGACAATGAGGACTACTGAGAACTCAAGAACAATGGCAATGGGTTTTTAATTTTACTGCACGTACTGGCTTTGTGGGAGCCTAGGCAGTTAGGATGCTCACCTTACTAGACCTGGATGGAGGTGGGTGGTCCTTGGACTTCCCACAGGGCAGGGAACCCTGATTGTTCTTTGGGCTGACGAGGGAGGGGGACTTCATTGGGAGAGGGGGAGGGAAATGGGAGGCGGTGGCGGGGAGGAGGCAGAAATCTTTAATAAATAAATAAATAAAAAGAAAAGAAAATCAGGGGAATAAAAAGGAGAATTACACCATAAAAAAAAAGGGTAAAATGCAATTAAGAAAACCTGTGAAGTGATTCATCTCTCTGTATTTGGAAGACCTGTTTTTACTAAATAAAGTCACTAAGGTGGATTAAATAAAAATAATAATAATTTTTTTCTTGGTGCCATCTGTCAATGTCAGTGTCATTATGTGCTTGTTATAGGTAAGGAAAATGAGAAGAAGGCTAATAAATAGAATTCAGCCTCTTTTCATAAAAGACAATATTGGGAATTGCATGTTTTGCAGTTTTGCTCCGAAGTACTTTGTAGTTTCTAAGTGCCACCTCAGACAGCTGGTGTAAGGAATTATGCCCACAGTTTCTCACTCTTGTAACTACCTACTCTGGGCACCCAGCCTCAGATGTGTTCGGCTGTCTGTCATACGTCATCTGGTTGGTTCAGATCTTCAAATAACGGACAAGACTTAACTCTGGGACTTCCCTATATATGCTGGTCCTAGATAAAACCCACAAGAACTTAAAAAGCACAGAGTACAGTGTTTACAACAGTAGAGTTTTCTATATTCTACTCTCCCCCGAGTTCTAGACTGGCTACTACCTAACGTCAGTCTCTATCTGGTCTCGTAGGTGTTGGTGTGCGTGTCTTGTCCATCTAGGAGGAAGGAACTGAAGCAGTTGTCCTATGACTCACGCTCTCTCTCCATTATGAGGATGCCCACAAGGGAAAGAAGACAGTTGACCTGATTGAATTCATTGTCATTATAGTAACTGAACATCTAGGAAATAAATAATGACATTCTCCAGGCAGAGGGTCTCTCTGGGGATTGCTTATTTAATAAGAGTTTTTTAGTTTGCTTTAGAAGCATAGCAGACTTGTGGTCTTTTCAAACATGGTCACTTGGAGAGTATCTAGTAAGATCAACTTTCTTTTCCGTGTGAATCAGAGACATGGCATACCTTCTGCACTACCGGATGCACGCTGAAATAACATACATGTCTGTGATCGGAGGAGGACCCCGGGAGCCTAATGGCTGTTTTAGACTTCCCCTAGCTTTTCCTGTTCTTCCTGAATGCTTGTATTTTTGTATCATTAATAAAACTCGACATTGGGTGGATTTGATTTAAAAATATAATCCTTTTCGTTGATCCTGTTAGACCGTAAGTTCCTGGAGGGCCAGAGCTTTATATGAGTCAACTCTCTGTCTCTCCTGGGTCTGGCGTTGTGTCTTCTACAAGTGCCTAACAAAGAAATCTAACAGAGTAGATTGATAAATTATAAAAAAAATCCAGAAGCTTATGGGAAAATATAGGGGGAAAAAAGGATGCAGAGAGAAATGATGTACATTTAAATACCTTGACCATTTCTTCGTCATTGAGTATAATGTAATTGAGTATGAATGTGGTTTATCTGCTCATTAAATTCAACGTTTCTTTATATGAGAACAGAAAAAAACTCTAAGATGGGCTCTATTTTTTTATTTTTTCCATTAAAATTCAGTTAAAAGCTCATGAACACTTTCCAAATAAGCCTTGATTAATTTGGTGCATGGTAGATCATCAATCAACAGCTATAGCTAGTGCAGCCCACTTTGGCTCAGCTCAACCTTTATCAATCCATCATCTGTAGTTCAAATTGAGCCCCACTGAGGAGAAAGGTAGTCTTTCTCTTCCCCTAATGAATAAAACAACCTGTCTCGATGTGGAACTCTTATTTAGATTGGTTCCGTTTTGTTTGGGAATGTTATGTTCTCATCTTTATAGAATGTAAAACCTCCTGGGTGCAGATTTAAATGGTGTGTCTTAGGTTTACTTATAGGTGTTGTGTATCTCAAAGTATCTCCTCGATTGGTCTGGAATTAGGTTCCAAATCACCAATGGCACTTGAACACTTTTAGACAATCCAATATAAACACAAAGGCATCTGTTAGTGTTTGAGGATAATCTGAAAAGAAAACCTGGGACCACAGCTACCCCCTGGTGGGTTCAACGGGCAATGCCTTTTCTGAGCCACTCAAAAGCCATCCCTAGGACATGGAGTGTGATTTCTGGGAGGGAAGGAAGGAGAGGAGACATCAAACTGTCGTGCCAACAAAAGTTGTGTTACAGAGAGAATGACAGCTCTTGGCATGTGGGCTGTCCTCCCACTAGAGAGCTACCAAGTGTTGTGGGTATTCACCGGAGAAGACTGCTCAGACATGAGTTTAAGCCAACAGAAAGTCTGCATTATCCCAACGGTGACTACAACGGGTGTTTGGGATCCCAGTGTAGCACCAAGCCCTTTTGGGGGTGAACTTTTAAGCACACACACACAAAAAACAAAACAAACATGCTTTAGGTGGACATACTTCAGTTAACATGAACGGTTAGCCAGTAACAAAAATACAGAAGCCAAAAAGCAAGGTTAGCCCGTGTAGAGACTTTCCCATAACTGTGGACTTTGATGAGTCAGGCCTTTGTTTTAGTTGAGGCAGGTGGTGCTGTCTGTGTGCTGAGTTTTACAGTCTGAATGATACTGCCATGATGGAGTCAGTTGTGCTAAGGCCTGTGGTCCTGACCCTCAAGGAGAGGTGAAGCATGGTTACAAGAACCACTTTGAAGCTGGGTACTTGTCCCCTGGCAGACATCCCTCATTAAATGGTTAAAGGTTTCTCCTATGGGACACTTAATCTGTAGATCCCACAGAACACAGAGTTTCAATGTCATAGGAGAGGGTCACAGGCAGAGGACAGGAAGATAAGGCAATTGAGATCTACATAGACATGATGCAGGACTGTTTCCTGCAGTTCAGGTGAACTTGGGGTGGGGAGAAAGAGCGTGGCTCGGGGCATCAGCGGTATCGGCATCCAGGGCTCATCCCATGGACTAGAGCCAGAAAGTCCAAGAACACGAAAGAGCTCAGGCACAATTTGATTCGGGAAGAGGAGATGGGGCCGTGAAGGGGACGTGAAGAATGACTGGAATCACGTTCTTTGGATGGTCTGAGGCAAAGGCTAGGTGTTGGAAGCTGTGGATATGAGGACCCCGGGAGAATGAAGGAAAGTGTGGCGGGCATGTTCCAAGGTGTGATCTCTAGCCTGCTCTGACCTGCTTGGTCCTGCTGGACTTTAAGAAGCCCAATTAAGATACTGGGGCTGCACATAGCCTGAAAGGAGGCTGCCCTAGTGCTCTTTATGACTAAGGTCTCTCTTGTATCAGCCCCATGATTCGTCAGTCATCGTTAGCTCCCTTGCTGCCTTGTTTTTGTGGCGCGTCTATGTGGGTGGAGCGCGAGTTTCCACACAAGCGCCTGGATCCAGATACGGCAGCAAAGCTAGCCAGTACTTTTTCATGCCCTCCTCATTTTTCCTCACACAGCTTTTATTTTAAACTTTCAGGACAACTTGGGACCCTTTGGATGCTTTTTTTTCCAACTGGAGTATTTTTTTTTTTCCAGTCAATGCATCTGTATTTCATTGAAAGCTTGTTTTAAAATTCTACCCCAGGGACTGGAGTGATGACTCCCGGTTAAGAGCACTGACAGCACTTTCAGAGGCCTCACCCACATGGTCCCACCCACCCACCACAGAGATCCTAGCACCCACAAGGTGATTCAAGTCTCTAACTCCAGGCCCAGGAGAGCTGATGCCCTCTTCTGGCCTCAATGGGCATTGCACGTACATGGTGCACTGTTAAACACGCTGGAAAAACACGAAAAAAATAAAAACGAAGCGAAAAATGTTAAATTAAACCCTAACCCAAATCAGATTTTCTTTGTCTCTTATATAAAAGATAGCTCTAGTCCCCAAATCCCCTGACCTCTATCTGTCACCACAGCCTTTCCTAGGAAGTTTACCACCCCGTTCTCTGACTCAAAAGGGCTTTCCCCCACATACCCCTAGTTCAGCCCTATAAAATGCTCCCCACATTGTCCCACTTTTAAGTCACCCAGCCTATGGCCTATGCAGTTCCCACGGCAGATTCTCTTCAGTTAGTGGACTCTCGTTTTTCTGCTATCAGGTGCTCACTTGGAAACCCTGAAAAATTTCACATAGAGAATTCACATTTTTCAGCTTCTTCTGAAACTCTGAGAGGTTTAGCAACATTAGATCAAGGGCCATCACAATCAGGTTGACAGGAGTGATGGCTGCCACTTTCAGACTGTCCTGAGAACCTCGGGGTGTCAGTTAGGTGGACATGGCTACTTGGACACCGGATGGTGTCTGATTTAACAAAATATCTACCCAGTCATTTGCTGGCCCTAAATTTAGTTGAGTAGAGACTTCAATGGCAAAGGATATAGACTTAACAGAAGCATCTCAGACAAATCACTGAATAAACAGAAGGCAGAGAGAATCTGATTTCCAAACATCTGTTGGATCACAGAATGCTGTTCAAAATTCCCAAAAGTCAACAAAAAACAACCTGCAGAAAGCTGTCCCCAAGGAAGCCTGGACTTTTGCCTCATTATGCTAATACTTTAAATAAGTGGTTTATATAAACCATAAATAATAATGTTTCCAAAGAAGTAAAGCAGCTGTAAACGTGTGAGAAGAACCTCTCACTAGGTAGAGAATATCAATAATGAAACAGAAATGGGACAAGAGTGAAATGCATATTCTCAAGTCCAGAAGTACATTGACAAAAACAGGAGGGGTTTGAAGGGCTCAGTAGATCAGTGCTACAGAGTCAGGTAGCTGGAAGCTAGGCGTGTGCATGCGTGCGTGTGTGCGTGCGTGTGTGTGTACTGCATGTGTGTGTTGCTTGTGAAGTACTATGAATCTAAAGAGGAGCCTCAGAGTTATAAGTCACCAGTTTATATGGGAGTAGGAGAGTTGGTTCTGAGACGGAGAGAAAATTCTGCACTCTGTGGTCACTGGCAATCATTGGAACACGAATGCATTCTGTCAGGAAGGAAAAGGGGACAGTTCCAACTCTCACGTAAACGCTTGGCTCCTGGGAAGAGAGATTCGAACATCATATGAGTTGAAGCAGATGGCTTCAAGTCCTATATTTTTTAACTTCCAGGATTTTTAGTCTAGATTTCCATTGTCACTGCTTTAAAAACCCTAATGCACAAAAATATGAAACTATTTCTCAGAGTCCCACTGCCTGACTAACTTCTACCAAGGTTCTGACCTTGACGTATGACACAGTGCCTCAGAATGTATGAATAATCGGACAGCTTTGAATATTGCTTTGCCCAGGGAGATTTCAGTCTGCATCTGGTATAGCTCAATTGGGGAGTCCTATTATACGTAGCGTTTCCATTCATTCTCAAAAGTATCCCATGCAGATGCCTGGCCACACCATCACCCGACAGTATCCTAGTGATCCTGTTTCCAGTGCCTAAGGCCAAAGGAATGAAGGCAGGAAGACGCTGGGGCCTGGTTCAGGACTCAGTGAGTTGTCAGAGTGACTCATATTTTCACAGAGCCTGAAGAGTCATTTGCACAAGCGATATCTCAAGCATTATGAGATAATTGTGCCGTTTTGTAGCCAATACATCCCCTGGTAGAGAAAAACCTAAACCTGAGGAAATTGTAGGAGAGGATAGATAAGCTTCAGATGAAGAGAATAAATGGCAAGGAAAATAGTGTGAAATGGCAAAGAAATGAATCATCATTGAATCACAGGCAAAAAAAAAAATATTGCCAGTGGTCAATTTCAAGGATATGAACCAGAGGGGAAAAAATGAAAGAAACGATTCTTGAAGCATTTGGCAGCTGGGAAAGCCCACAAGACAGTGCTGGTGTTTTTCCCCAGGAAACACTTTGATGTTTGTGGTGGTATGAAATTCTTTGTATTGTGTGAGCTCAGCTCTGCTGCCCAGATTAGAAGCAGGGACAGAACTCGGTGTGGGATGCTGAGACACAGGGGAGGTGAGCCCAGAGCTTTCTTACCCATGGGTTTCCTTCCAGAACCCAGGAAAGGCTGATTGGCGGTGACAAGGTCCCCGGGTGGCTTTTGTTAATTTCCTTTGCCTCTTCCGCACCTCATGGGGTTAACTTAGGTTTCTGCTGTATGTTTATAGGATTTAGTTGTATATATAATGCCAAAGTCATTCTCTTTTTCAATTTGAGGCTTGCCTTGCATTTCTGATGCTCCTACCTTATTTTTCCAAGTGCTGGGGTTGGTTGCAGGCCTAACCCCACAACCAGAATATCTTAAAGTATAGAAAATGACTCATACAGCTAGTCGATTACTTTCGTTTCTAAAGAATCAGGATTATCTATCTGTGATTTTAATTTCCTATCTATCCTGCTACTTACCAGCTTTAGGCTTGTCACCTGTTCACAATTAGGCATTATGTGTTCAATTGGGGAGCAGGAAGAACACTGGAGATGAGGTAGAAAGAAATAAAACACCCTTCTGTAGCTCCATCACCCTTGATGAGAGGCCGGACATCTTTAGACAGTCTTTTTGCTAGCAGTGTAAGATAATAGAGAACTCTGAATTCCACTTTTTAATGGTCTGCCTTTACCTCCTTTGTATTTTATTCAACCACGGCAGAAAACTATCCATCCTCTTCTGTGTTGAGGAGATGGGAAACGTGGGTCATGGAGCTGTTTGGAGGTAAGCTGCTCACAGTGGGGATAGTGTGATGGGTATGTCATCCATGATAAAGATGAGAAAGAACAAGGTCCCACAGCCCTCTGCAGGGACCTGTCCCCAGTGACCTACCCCTGAGAGGTTTGCCACCTCCCAATAATATCATCGTTTAAGAATGAAATCATTAAAATGTGATTCTTAGGGAAATGTATACGATCGAAACTGTAGCAAGAACTTGTTTAAAAACTGGAAAAACAAGAAGTTGGAGGACTTGGCTGTTGACTTAAGGAGCATGTTGACTTGTAGATGATGTCTTGGTGCGGCAGTTCTCAACCTATGGGTCGTGACCCCTTGGGGAATTGAATGACCTGTTCACAAGGGTTCATATATTAGATATCCTGCATATCAGGTTACAATTCCTAACAGTAGCAAAATTACAGGTATGAGGTAGCAATAAAAATAAGTTTATGGTTGTGGGGGCTCACCACAACATGAGGAGCTATTAAAAGGTCACAGCATTAGGAAGGTTGTGAACCCCTGCCTTACAGCCACAGACAATGTGGACGGTAGGGTGTTCACACTGTGTTTGGGATGTAGTGGAATTTCCAAATAAGGTAGCCATCACTTCCTTCTCTCCCTGTGTGCACATGGCGCTCCCTCCATCAAGAGAGGGATGCCCTTATAACATGGTTTGAAAAGCAGAATCAGGAAAAACAAAAACAAAAAACAATAGTCAATTCTAGATCCAGCTTTAAGATTAGATGCTTAAGTCAGGCGGTCGTGGCACACGCCTTTAATCCCAGCACTCGGGAGGCAGAGTCAGGCGGATCTCTGTGAGTTCGAGGCCAGCCTGGTCTACAAGAGCTAGTTCCAAAGGAACCAAAAAAAAAAAAAAGATTGGATGCTTAATTTCCCTTCTTCCTCTTTACAGTCACACCTCACACTGCAAAGAAGCATAGGCTAGACCGTTATAAAGAATGAGAGTGTGAGAAGAGAACACAGGGAGGGTGTTGGGATGGTACGTGAGTGACGTTATCCCAGACCTCCTAATCCAGCCTATCCATCGGTTGAAGGAAGATGAGCCAAGGACCTCCGGTAATGCCTTGAGAATTTCCCAGTCAAGACTTATTTTGATAACCAATCCACTGAACCGCGAGAAAGAATCCGTCATTACTGTTTATCCGGTGAGTTTTGATTTGGTATTCTGTGGAGAACACTTTCTTCAACATGAGGTAGCCTCCAAAAAGAACTCACCCTGGCTACTCTTGACATTAAACCTCCGAATGAGAGCAAAGGTAATCAAATCAAAACAAACAAACAACCCTAAGAACTAGAGATTCACGCACCCCTACCACCTGCCTCCCTCATGCCCCTCCCAATCCTGCTTCTGAAACAGCACTTCTGGTGATGGCATTCATTTAGCCCATTTGAGAAACTCTCAAATATGTTATCTCATGCAGTTTTTTTTAAAAGGTACCCATTAAAGTCTGTCTTTGATTCTGGACCTCTCCTAACAGGTCAAATTGTAGGTTTAGACAAGGCCATGTGCTGACGGACCTTTGACCTTAGTGACGAAGGCAGAGAAGAAATAATACAAATAGTATCATAAAGGAGGAGTATAGGGAGCAAGAACTAGGAATTTATCAGAATGAGGTAAGTGAGGTTGAGACCCGATGAGGAACAGAATCCATGAGGAGAAAGTGAAGTGTGTGTATGTGTGTGTGTGTGTGGCCGGGGTCGGTGGGGGTGGGGAGCCAGGCGGTGACAGTGCAGAGAGGATCCAGGGATCTTCACTGGGACGAAGGGCACAGGTTCAGCGCTCCAGAGCTAAAGTACTAGGTTGTTGCACAGTCTTCCACAGGGTGGTGGCCCTGTGCAGTCAGTCGTTCCTCATCCCCTCTTTCTACCCTCCTTCTCGTTCCCTTCCAAGGTCTCAACACTTCTCCAACTCTTCGGTCTGCATCTTCTCACACGAGGCCACCGCCTGAGAGTGCTGCTGAGGTCTCAAGCTCAGTCATCCGTCTTGAGAAGCTCTTTGGAGATCTTCTCGCGGGCAGACGCATTGACATTGGGACTTCATTTCCCACTGCTCCGAGTTTCCGGTTTACTTCCTGACTGCAGAACCGCTCGGCAGCTATTTGCAGGCTGAACCGTGAGTCTGACAGCCGTGCTTGGAGGCCCCCATTTACAACACATCTCTCTTTCAATGACTAAGCTTTCCAGGCACTCAATGGTGGGCTGATGTACTGGGAAATAATCTTGTGGGTTTGGACAGAGGACAGTGGACTACGTTTTATGATTCAAGACACATGGCCATCTTACAAATACAGCCAAATTTCCAGATAACCAGACCATCTTCAGGGACAGTGGCGTGAAACAGGATAGTCACCGCACCTTGTGAAATGAGACCCTACGAAGCCAGTGGCAGGCTTGGACCCCAGTCCCTGGTCACACTAGGGAGGAAGCAAGCGCTCTTGTCACCTGCATATGCTGAGCTTCCGGGGAGGTGGCAGGGTATGGCATACTGATTTGTCCCCCAGCAGCGTAAGAGGTTCATAGCCATGATCCCAGAGATGTCAGAATTTTCCTTTCTTTCTTTGTTTTCTTGGTTCTCTTTGGGTAAGTCTACATTTGAAAGCGCTTATCACGTTGTGGTATTTTTCCGGATTGGAGGACAGGAAATAACAAAACTAGAACATTTGTCTTTTGCAGGAGCCTTAGAGTTGAACAGGAGATATTGGGTTTGTAGGTCTTATAATTAGAACAATATAGCTATAACTATTACGACAAAATAAAATGGTCTGAAGGGAAACACGGAGCATCTGCTCAGTACCAAAGATTGGATAGGCTGAAGTAGTAAAGGAAATGTTGTTTGGACCAATGATGCTGGCTTTTGTTCTCTCTACCTCTTAGATGTATTTCCCCATTGACAGTCTCATTCTCCAGTGAAGAAGCTTTAACTCCATGAAACACTAGGGAATTGGGAATCCCGTCTAGCCTCCTTCTGCAGGTCCCTCTGAAATATTTGGGGATTTCAAGTCTCCCTGTCTTTCTCTGCTATCTCTGACTGAAAGTAGGGTCTGTGTTGGACAAACAACGCTTGATCAAGAGGTTAAGTTCACATATCAGTTTTTCTTTTCTTTTCTTTCTTTCTCCCCCCGCCCCCCGGGAGCCTCAAACGCCAAAAAAAAAAAAAAAAAAAAAAAAGAAAAGAAAAAGAAAGAAAGAAAAAAGAAAAAAACCATGGAATCCAAACAGTTTAGGTTTCCAGTTTTCAGTCAGAAGATTCCTGTTGTGCAATTTTTCTCATTATGACTCTCTTTTACACTGGAATGTTGATCTTTAGCAACTGTCTCCTCTATCAAAATATACAGAGCCTCTTTTAACTCAGCGTCCTTTCATTTCGTCTGGCTGGATAAAGCCGGCTTTGTACATGGGAATTGAGAGAGTATCAACTGAGTTTTGCCTAATCCCACTTGAATATAAAGAGACTAAACTACCATTTCTGTTTCTTTTCTTAGAAGTGAGCTCTAAATTCAGTTTTATTTCATAGCACTCGCGGGACATGGGACTGGGTCAAAGATAACACTTTAAAGTAGACGATTTTCATAAAACCTAACGGTGCCCCCAAGTGGCATAGCTTGTTTCAACATACAGCATCCTATGACAGTTCTTTGAGACACCATTCTTTCTCTTTTAAAATGATTACTTTTAATTATGTGTATACGTATGTGTCTGTGTGTGGGTTTATGCACGTTTGTTTGGGTGCCAGCATGGGTCAGAATCATCGGGTCCTCCTGAAGCTAGAATTAGCAGAAGTTTGTGATCTGCCTGACAGGAATGCTGGGAACCCTGCTCGGTTCCCCTACCAGAACAGTTCATGCTCTAAAGTGCTGAGTTGTATCTCCAACCCCAGAAGTCTTGTTTTTTAGAAACTGGAGAAATGATTTTAGGATAATCAACATTATCAATTAGCTCTATCACCACCACCATCACCACCACCACCACCATCACCACCACCACCACCACCACCACCATCATCACCACCACCACCACCACCACCACCACCACCATCACCACCACCATCACCACCATCACCACCACCACCATCACCACCATCACCACCACCACCACCACCACCACCATCACCACCATCATCACCACCACCACCACCACCACCACCACCACCACCACCATCACCACCACCACCATCATCACCACCATCATCACCACCACCATCACCACCACCACCACCACCACCACCATCACCACCACCACCACCACCACCACCACCACCATCACCACCACCACCACCACCACCACCACCACCACCATCACCACCACCACCATCATCACCACCATCATCACCACCACCACCACCATCACCACCACCATCACCACCACCATCATCACCACCACCACCACCATCACCACCACCATCACCACCACCACCACCACCACCATCATCACCACCACCACCACCACCACCACCATCATCACCACCATCATCACCACCACCACCACCATCACCACCACCATCACCACCACCATCATCATCACCACCACCACCACCACCACCATCACCACCACCATCACCACCACCACCACCACCACCATCACCACCACCACCACCATCACCACCACCACCACCATCACCACCACCATCACCACCACCACCACCACCACCATCACCACCACCACCACCATCACCACCACCATCACCACCACCACCACCATCACCATCACCACCATTACCCAACACTAACCACTGTCGTTGTCGTCGTCGTCATCATCATCATCATCATCATCATTTTTGGTTGCTGGAGACTAAACCCATAGCCTTGTAAATGCTAAGCCTGTACTTTACCATGAAGCTATACCTCCAGTCCCTGAGGCACGTTGTTTTTTAAGATGGTTCTGCGAATTCTTCAATATTAGCTTGTAGCTTCTGGAGTACTTGAGATGTTTCTCGCGACTTGCTGCCATGAGAAAGAAACTTAGATGCAAGCACTGATGTTAGCAGGGGTGTCCAACCTTCTGACATCACAATGTCATGTTGTCATTGTCTGTCAGATGTGCTGAACCATGTTCGTAGCTCTCCCAGTATGCATGCAGCCCAGAGGCTGCAGCTTGGACAAACCTGTGTAAGAGCGTGCTTAGAGGATGGTTTCCTGAGCATTCTCATGGGAAGGGCAGGTTAACTTAGAATAAATGTTTCCACATTAACGAGAGGAAACTTGAGAAAACTGGTAAGAGATCTGAACTAGAATCAGCATGGCCATGCTCTTATCTTCTCTCTGCAACACTTGTAGGTTTGCTTGTTTTTGTTTCTGTTTTGTTTGTTTGTTTTTCGAGACAGAGTTTTTCTGTAGCTTTGGAGCCTGTCTTGGAACTCTTGTAGACCAGGCTGGCCTTGAACTCACAGAGATCTGCCTGCCTCTGCCTCCTACGTGCTGAGATTAGGCGTGTACCACCATTGCCCGGCTAACACATATAGTTTTAAGGAGGGGCAATAACCTCTGTTCATACGTAGTAAATGGTACTGAGTGCCTTGACATGCTCCGAAGTGTCGATGATGGAGTTACTGGTGGGATGAAAGCGCCATATTGGCCGTGATTTCTCAAGGCTGACTGAACATAAACTCCTTGCTGCATCTCGATTTGGTGGAGAAGCATCCACCAGCCCTCCTCACACTCTGAAGTGAGCAATGAGAGAGGCTAGGCAACTGTCTTTGTTAGGGTTTCTACTGCTGTGAAGAGACACCATGACCAAGGCATCTCTTATAGAGGAAAACATTTCATTGAGGTGGCAGCTTACAGTTTAGAGGTTCAGTCCATTATCATCATGGCGGGGAGCATGGCCGTGTGCAGGTGGACATGGGGCTGGCTACATCTTGATCAGTCAGCAACAGATGAACGGTGACACTGGGTGGTATCTTGAGCATATAGAACCTCAAAGCCAGCTCCCACAGTGACACACCTACTCCAACAAAGCCACACCTCCTACCCATGCCACTTCCAATGACTTTACAGGAACCATGTACACTCAAACTTCCACAGTGGCTCAGGGGTGCAGCTGCATAGTCAGGGTCTTTTGCATGTTTTTTTTTTTTGTCCTTGGTCCAAAGAATTAGCTCCCCAGGAAGCCAGGAAGCACTGTACCACCCTTCCCCCTGCTGAGTGGACCTAATTAAATCTGGCACATGCAGACCTAGTCTGGGGGCTGGGAAGACAAATCACTTCCCACAGTGAAGGAAGCCTCATGTTGGCACGTTCTAATTTTTCTTTTTCCATGTTATACAGACCACACAGAAGGGCCCGTGATATTGTTTATGAACTTTAAAACTCTTTAAAATAAGAAAAAATTGCCTGTGAACACCTCTTTCTTTCTTTCTTTCTTTCTTTTTCTTTTTTGTTTGTTTTTGTTTTGTTTTTCGAGACAGGGTTTCTCTGTAGCTTTGGAGCCTGTCCTGGAACTAGCTCTTGTAGACCAGGCTGGCCTCAAACTCACAGAGATCCGCCTGCCTCTGCCTCCCGAGTGCTGGGATTAAACCTCCCGGCTGAACACCTCTTTCATTGCATCCATAAGGAGGGATTTGCCTCGCTAGGATGACATGGAGAATTAGGAACAAGAAAGAAAGTGTGCTGACCTAGTGAATCCTGGGAAGATTTGTTGCAGCTGTTAATCTCATTACTACCCTAAGGAGGCATGCAAGAAACAGCTGGCTGTAGCTGCTCAGGTAGCCACACTGATATGGCAGACAGCGAGGAACTGAAGGGTAGAAGCTCCACCATGAAGAGTGAAGAGCCAGGCTTCATTTTGTAAATGAGAACGGGGAAGGTGTGTGCGGAACCTAGAAAGGATAGGACATACACTTAACTCTGGCAGGGCAAGTGAGTGAGGATTAAGACGACTAGCATAGATCCATTCAGTTGCATTACTCACACTGGCCACGAGAGGTCGGGCCTGCCCAGTATTCCCTGCCCAGAATCCCAGCTGCAGCTTTGTCTGAAATCCTTCTGAAGGATTACCTTCTGGTATCACGAAGGTTCTGTCTTGCATGTTGTAGAGTATTTAGCAATGTACCTGGCCACTAGAAACCAGAAATCACCGACCCTCAACCATGACAATAAATATCTCCAATTGCTAATTATCCCCTCGGGAAGAGAAATAACACTTGACCACTTGAGTCTCAGTTATTCCATTGTTATAAGGTTCAAATACTCTTTCCTCAACACTCTTGCTTAGCCCAGAGTCAATGGACAACAGCTTTAAAAAGACACAAGTCTCCAGTTGCTTCCCAGTTCAGTCCCAGATACAGCAGGGGACTTTGAACAGGATTGTCAGATATGATATGGACTCACATCCTGTTGGCTCTCACTACCTGCTCTCTGTGTCTTTCAGAATCTTCCTCCAAGAGTTCAGGATACAGGAAACAAGACATTTTGTAAACTGGCTTACACTGAGGGTTTTGGTCATTTGGACTTCTGTATCAGTCGGTCACTGTGTCGAGAGATGCGCACACTTAAAATGAGGAAAAGACCTGAGAGTATGCTGTGTACGTCCAGCCAGTGAATCTGCAGTGTGAGACTCACAGGCCCCCAAACCTTAAAAAAGAGCTGAATAGCAATCTAAATCTCAACAGCTAATTCCTCAAAACTTAGTTTTTAAATCATTGCTAAGAACCCCTTGATTTATTCAAAGCAACTCAGTTTCAAAAATTTAAGCTACAGTAGTCAGGAAAACAAAACAAAACAAAAAAACAAAATCAAAATAGAAACATGTAGCCAGTACTGCCTGCCCTTGTGCTTGACACCGTGGTGGCTTTATTTAAAACACAGTTGCACAAAAAGTATTAACTTCAAAGTCTCTAAGGACTTAAAATACTGTTTACTCACACAGTACAGAGAGTGTAAAAACAGAACCCAAACTTCTACATAACAGAGCCTCCACCCTGGCTTATCTGCATGAAAACACCACCCACAGAGCTAAATTAGTCTTAATAGTTATTTGGAGGATCTTTGCGCTGTTTTTAAAACCAAGAACTCTAATTTTGAATGCACAGTAGATGACTGATAAAGGTGTCAATATATAGACTTCTTTTTTTAAAGTATTTATTTTGAAGCTGGCATAGCATTTAGCGAGAGTTCTTAGGGCTACAGCAGACGTTCCATTATTGAAATGAGAAAATGTTAGTCCTTTGGAGATGCCAGGACATGCCCTGATTTCTGTCAGGTATCAACCTTGTGAGCGTCTCTGAAAACACCTTCATATGTGTCATTTTAAAACACCAGACCAAGATCTTAAATTTAAAAAGCAACGGCCATACTATCATGAGCAATTTCTATGTGTCCCAGCAGAGAGGAAGAACTTCAGTTCATTTGCAGATGCTAACTTACAAACAAACAAACAAACAAACCAAAAACCTAGATATACAAAGCAAAAGGAAAACAAAATTAATGACCCAAATTTTTAAAAAAGCAATTGCCTTGAACAGGAGCCTCTGGAACAAAAGGGAGGGGGACCTGTCTGCTCATGTTTACTTAGTAGCCACGAGGAAGCACGCACCCTTGCCTCAAATGTTTTTCTCTTCCTAATAGAAATAAATCCCGACTTCAATATTGATTTTCAAACAGTCCTCCAACTGCTACTATATTCCAATCAAATGCTACATCTAATCACTATAAGAAGAAAAATTCAAGGTTCCACTCAGAAATATAAAAAATACTTCCTAGCACTGGTGTCCAAATCACCCAGGAAAACAATGCAGAACTTAGGTTTGAACGCCTGCTGTTAGCAGCATGCGATCGCTTGGCCTCTGAGAAAGGAGTATGCTGCCTCAGCCTAACACAGCCTCCTGTGGTGTCAGCACAGGAAGCCCTGCTATAGGCAAACCTGTCTCCTAACTCTGGTCGGTTCTCATCACTGTATCTCAGCTAAGACTCCATCTCTCCCACTTCATTTGTTTAAAAACCCAGACAGCTGAGGTGTAGACTAGGCTTCCTGTGTGTCCGCAATGTTGCCAGCTTTCTTTTGGAGAGGGGAGGAATGAAGCAATGGAGGGTGATGGTCGAGGAACAGCAGGGGAGAACGCACCTGAAATCCAGCAACCTGCCTGCACAGCATCCCCCACAGAAAGGCTGGCATGGGACTCTGGCCTTACAGAAAATCATAGGCGAATGAGCGCTAGGAATCTAGCGAGCCTGCGCAGTTAACAACTGATTCCTAGGTCTAAAATCTCCTGGTCCCTGTTGTCACTGGCTCCACGGATGATTTCGTTGTCTGACTTGACTGCAAAGCTGATCATTCCTAGCAACATGTCTGCCTTTCACGTTAGGGGCCACAGTATTTCCATTGCAGAGCGGGACTTCTTTTGGGAGCAGGATCCTAGTGTTTGCTGAACGACCAGATGAATGCAGAGCAGGTCGCAGCCGTGTAAGAACCCTGCTGGTGGTGATGAGATTTGTTTAGGTCTCCTGGGAATACAGGCTTCCTGAGGATGGACACTGGGCTCCTCCTGTGTCACAGCTGGAGTCTGAAATGTCCCACAGAGCCCCATGTTTTGAATGCTTGTCCTCCAGCTGGAGACAGTATTGAGGGGGTGGGCTTTGGGGCCTTCTGAAGGTGGAAAGTACATGTAGAAATCAGATCACTGGAGGTGGGCCTTTGCAGGCTATGCATAGCCCACTTCCCATCGCACCTCTTTGCTTTGTGATCTACTGCATTGTGAACATACTCTACACAGACGCCATGATGTCCCCTGCTCCACTATTCTTTTCACCACACAAAGGACTGCACAGCCACAGGAAGTCTTACCCTATTAAAGTTGTTTCTGGCAGATATTGCCAAATTTTGTAGTCACAGCATAGAAAAGTAACTAACACCCCTAACTGTCCTTGTAAGAGATATGTGTTTGGTTTAATTTTAAGAAAAGTGGTCCGCTAATGCAAAGAACTCCAATAAAACCAGATTAGACTGAATTAAAATGCCCGTGTTTAATAAATGTGGCCCTCTTGGGTGGACCCAGACAGCATGGTGGGGAGAGGAGTCCATGCAAACTTGAAACCACTCCTTTTTCTGGTGCAAGCCTAAATACCCTGTGGGAGTGGTCCTGACCCTCCCCAGGGAGGGGTCAGCACTTGGCAGGCTGGGAATTAGAGTTCAACTCAATATTACATTCCAGATTCCTTGGATATAGGAGTGTTAGAGGGCTGGGGTCTCACTTCTGACCAAACATTCCAGAGTCCTTGGATATAGGGGCATTGGTTCAAGTCTGGCTACTTCCTGTGGGCATGGGGTGACGTGGGAGAGGGGAGAGCTGGGGTTGGTGTGCTCACACTCAGCGAGAGGTGTGGCTGGAGCAGTATCCAGTTTGCTGTCATCCTGGAGTGTGAGAAGGCAGGTGGCTAGGAGAAAAAAAAATGTAATTATTGGTCCTGTGAAATGGGGCTAGTCATGGGATGGGACACAATAGCAGATATCCCTGACTTTTTAAAACCAGATTTTAGTTGACACGTGTCCTTAATCCAGGAGAGCTGGTACCAATGGTGAAGCCCCAGGAGCTGGTGCAGGTCTTTTGATGTTGTCTGGGGGGCGCTTTGAAGGTTGGTCTTGGCCCAGCCAGCAGGAGTGACCTGTAAAATATGATTGAAACTGGCTGGGGTTAACAAAAGACTCTGGAGACTGTTTTGTTTTGTTTTTTGTTTTGTTTTTTTTACCAGACCTGATTTTGATACAGCAGGAACAGACTTACATCTTGGTGTCATAGCAAAAGGCTATGACTTTAGGTTAAAAAGTAAAGGAATTGGGAACTCTGACCCTCTGACACACCTGAAACCTGTCAGTCCTGGACTGTGAAGACTGTCAAAGAGGCACACCTGTCTGTATTTTAGCAGGAAACTTTATTAAATGTCATGGAAGAAGTAGTAAGTTAACAGTACCTTAAGTTGTCAAATGCCATTAGATAGATCTGAAAGGGATAAATGAGCAAAAATGAGACAGCTTTTTTAGCTACTCAGGCCATCGCAAATCCTCTCCTTATTTCTTGGAGAACACCAGTCTTAGAAGCAGTGTTTGCTGTTAGCTGCTGAGTAGAAGAGGCCCAAAGATTTTTCCTGTGGGGGAAGATTTGGTCTACCTGTCTTGGCAGGATGAAGAGCTCTATTCCCCGAGTGAAGAAGCATCTAGGAAGCTGAAGAGGCGAAAGGCTGCTTTTTGCTGTGTGGGTGGCTTTGCCATGGCCAAGGACAAGTCTGGAGGCAGAAGGTCCTTCTGTAACCATGAATCTTCTTGGAGGAGCTATAGGGTGCTGCCGGAGCTGCACGTGGGTGTTAGAAGCTTCTGGTTAAAATGCCATAATCTCAGATCTGTAAGGGCACTTGAGAACTAGGTACCATTACCTGTTATTTAAACTGGGCATATAAGATAGATTTAGGCATTTATTTTATCCAATTAGTTATAGTTTATAAATGCTAGTAGATGTAAGAAAATTAAAAGGGATATTTTAATAAGTCAAGGAATACTAGCATATGTGGTTACCCTTACCAAAGATGGCAGACTGTGGGAGTGGTCCTGATCCTGCCCAGGGAGGGTCAGTGCTTGGCAGGCTGGGAGTTGGAGTCCAAGCAGTTGGCAGGCTGGGATTGGAGTCTAACTCAACGTTACAATATGTACTGTCATCATCAGAAGATCTCCTGATTCCTAAGAACAACCAGACAAGGAGCCACAGCTATTGCTTCCATGGACTTGGGGAGGCTATGGACATGTCACTAGGTTCTCTTGGCTATTGCTTCCACCAGGGGACATTTTCTAAACAGCTGAATATGATACACACCATGTGCTTTCTACAGGTATGAGTAGCAAAGGGCTTTGAATTGGTTTGTCTTCCCAGCCCTTTTCCTGCAGGAAAGGGAAAAAGAACAGAATGGAGAGTTACTCCTCATCTCACAGGTCCTTGAGTCGAACCCCATCCTCTCTGTTCTGCAGGGGACAGAGGGTCCCACCTGCTTCCTATGGAGGAGGGAGAGATATCGACTTCACAAGGCTACACAACACAAAGCTCAGGGACGCCCTGATGTTGTCACCCCATACATGGTTAGTAACTGTTCTTATAACTGAGGATGACAAGGGCCTTCTTCTGAACTGTGCTGATGGACTAATCTCAGTGACTCCCACATCGAGACCTCCTTCTCAGGTGATTCTAAGGCATGTCAAGTTGACAACTGAAGCCAACCAGCCCAGATGTGACTTCAACTTCAACCAAGAAGGAGAAGAAAGATGGTGGCAGGTCTGAGCTCCAAGGTGACAAGCAGAGATGGCTTAGAGGTCATGGACTCAATAGAAGGGACTAAGCAATTACAGATGGTGGTGTGGGAGGCTGACCATGACCACCCTAAGATAGAAAAGGGCTTCAAGGAAAGAACAGTCAGTGTGAGTACATCAGAGGGAGTAGATAGGAACAGACACGTGCCATTGGAGTGGCAATGGTGATCATGACACAAACAGAGGCAAGGGAGGAGGCAACCAGGATGGAGTTGGTACAAAAGGGTCTTGAAGGTAGAGGCAGTGATGGAGATGACCCTTTCCAATGTCTTCCTTTTTTAAAAGGGTGGGAGATAATTGGGATCAATAAATGTGATGGGCTTTAGAACCACAAGACTTTAAATTTAGGGTTGGAGACATATCAACTCCAGATGGAAACTGAGTCACAAATGGGCTCCCACACTTCTTCCCATAATTCTTTGTTTGGCCTTCCTGTCTAACTTCCTGCCCAGCTTTTTATTAACCAATAATAGTAATATATATATTCAGAGTGCAGAAAAGGATTCTTCCACAGCATTTTAGTAAAACTACATACAACAAAAACAGTTATTAAGTATGGATTACAGTAACAGTACAACAAAGGAAAACTGTAATTATAACTTATTTAGTCTTCAACTCCATCAAAGACCCTAGAAGGGTGAAATGTTACCTAATGGCAGGGACATCAGGCTGCCTGGACAGTCAACTAATGTTCCTCTGTAAAGTTGGGGCATCCAACTCTGACTTACAGGTCTAACATACCTGACAGACTTTCCTGGGAAAAGGGAATTTTGAAGGACTTTCATAACTTGTCTTGGCAAAGTTTGGCAGTCGCCTTTCTTGTGTCCTCCTGGTCCAGTTTGGACAGTAACTGTCAGCAATTGAGGCAAGGACAATTTCTTGGCTCATATGGCTACCTTTTGCTATAAAGAAAACAAACTCCATACAAAATTTCTTCAATACCTATTATCCTCTTTGAAGTAATTGGTGCTGCCAGAAATAGACATGTCTCACAGTCAAGAAAAGTCTAAGTTCTTAAAACATTTTAAATATCATATTCTGTAGGTCTTTGAAGTGTTTGAAGATTGTCTATCTATAAAATACATCTCTGAATGACCTTGAAAACCTAACTAACAAGACTATAAGTTTGCTATTATAGATGACAATTAATCTGTATTTCTTAATAATATATTACACTTTTAAATGAGAAACATAAAATAATACTCTAAACAAGAATAGAAATATACATACAATATAACAGAAATAACTTTAAATTTATGTCAATAAACTGAAATCCATAACAACATAAATTATCCTGAAATTAATAGCTTTTTTTATTGAAGTAGATTTAATTATCTATCATTTTATTTCATCATTTCTATATTCTATCCCCCTTTCTCCTTTGGAAAGAGATCTTTGATTTAACTCTTTTGTTTAGTTTTTTTTTTTTTTTACTATGGTCAATAACAAATTGAAGCCAAACTCCCTAAACAAAGACAAACATCCAGAATCCATTTTTTTTAACATGGGTGTCATTTTCTAGGGTACTTCCTGTTGACTGGGGGCACTGGTAATATTTGGGGACCCTGAGAAAATATAGGATTATGGTCAAGTCCTGACAAGAGTGTTTTGTGTGGCTGGATCATCTAATCCAGTCGCTTTGAGGCTATTTTGGATGCGGAACCCAGAGGAAACTGTAGCAGATGTGCTCTGAGATGTTGGATCATCTGGGTCATCTGCTCCCACCAGAAAAACTTTCAGGGGTCTTCCTCTATCAAACCTAATTTTCCTTAGCCCAGAACAACAGCCTCTCATTTCCTGTGGAAACAAAAGCATAACCTCTCCCCCAAAGTAACATATCTTTTGACTTAAATTTTGAAGTCAAGATGTTTTTAAAATATGAAGGTTGGTTTAGTTTAGCATAATCAAATGTCTTTCGGCAGTTATCGCTTGTTCATTAGCAGTCAAGAAATTTAAAGACAGCACAATAACATACGGTATCCAGACTCTGTGTATTTTCCATATTTATGTGGTTGATTTCCTTTACATTATTTACTCCCCTTTCCATGGACTTTATTTTATTATTTTAAATCTAAGACTGTATATACTTTCTTATTCTCTCCCAAGCCTATTATATTTTAAACACACTGCAAAACATTCAGAGGATGCTTTTATTTTGTCTGAATCTGTCTTTACTGCATATCGCTGTCTGTTCCTGACCATGCAAGGCTTTAAACTGTAGAAAAGGATTGCTCCACGGCATTCCTCTGCTCCATCTCCCATGAAGTCTTTTTGCATTGCTAAGCATTCCTAATAGACACTGGCCTTCTTCAGGAACCCAACTCCCCTTGTTCCCCCAGCCTCTCTTGGGTGCACCAGGGAAAGGGACACTGCATGGATGTTCTACTTCCTGCAGGTGGCACCAGAGACACGTGGAAAAGCCTGCAGGACGCTGACAGCCGGCAAGCTCTGGGAGCTGGGGCTGGAGTTGGCCTAGCAGGGGCGGGGTGGGCATGGCTGAGAAGTCCTCTCTGCGGCACTCATCTTGTCCCATTCAGTTGCAGGGAGAAAGTGGGGCTTAGTCATATGTGTGCTTTGTAGAAGGGGAAAGCAAAGCAGGGAAAAATGGCTCTTGGGAAAGTAGAGCTCACCAATTTCAAATCTATTTTGAATTTCTAAGAGAACCCAAAATAGTCTCGTACAGCTTCTTACATTTCTTTAAGCAGAAGACAGCTTTGTGTTAAGATGCACACTCAGCAGAAATGCTTCTTTCCCTAACGAGGCCTGGTGCCTGTTGGCATTGTGTCTGAATCCCATGCTGTTAAACTGGGGAGGGCGGTGGAGACAATGTCTGGTTTTCCTTACTGTGAAGTTCTCATTTTTAATGACCATAAACTACACTGGAGCTTTGGGACTCAGCACAGGACTTCTGTGTGGGGTCTCCACACAAATCCCCCCAGTGGGTTTGTGGGAAACAACTATTCAGAGTGGCTACCTGGGTCTCGCCACACAGTATGTGGTTTCACATTCCAGCCGGTGGCCTGAGAGAGACTCAATTCTGAGACAATGTAGGCAGGAGGAAGGGATGTCTGAAGCTAAGCATTTACCAGGAAATGGACGATTATGAGAATTCCCATCTTGGCTGTGACAAGCATCGTCTTTATGTGCCCTGTGATACTGCAGGAACTCTGAAAAAGTTCAGGAGCAGTGGCTTAGTGATTGGAGGTATCCGGGAATGTCGGCAGGGACCGTGGGGACCATCTTCTTTTGTGGAGTAAAGCCTTGGGGATGCCAGTGGTGCTTTGACCTCTGCAGTGCGATAAAGCCAGATGAGAGCATCAGTTTTCACATTCCTTCAGTGGGAAGCTGTTCATTGCTGTCAGCAACACAAGTGATGAAGTCAAATTCCTCAAGTGTGTAACATACCATCAGATTCCAGTGTTCATTCTCTCTCTCTCTCTCTCTCTCTCTCTCTCTCTCTCTCTCTCTCTCTGCCTCCCCACTATCCCACTGCCAGCTGATTTCTGCCCTCCTTCTCTTCCTTTGTCTCTACAATGCTAGTTTTCTGGGGCGATTTCAAGCCATGATCCTGTCTTTTGGATAAGCTGTGTTTCTATACGATAAATCAATGCTATGAACTCTGGATTTTAAAAGTAATGGAAAAAGACTAGTTCTTCTTAACTAAAGGATTGTGCTGTAGGTGGTTAAGAACAGTGAAGAACACTTGCTGCCCTTGTAGAGGACTCAAGCTTGGTCCCAACACTTAGGTTGGATGGATCATAACCCCCTCTACCTGCAGCTCCAGGGCATCTGATACCCTCTTCTGATCTTTGAGGCTACTTACACACATATGACATAGGCACACACACATACAAATAAAAATAAGATAAATCTTTTAAAAATAAAAAGATTGTCCTAGAGCCAGAGGGGGCTGAAATAATAATTTGAAGTTTTTAAAATTTTTCTCTTTATGAGCTACCTTTCGTAAGCCATTCAAACAGGTAGTTGTCTTTGTATCTATGAATCTCATTCCCGCCAAAGTTTATACTTTTTAGGTTACAAGAGCTACAGGGGTTCCATCTATGTTCTTTCCTTTGTGAGTCAATGAATAAAGCCGGAACAGAAAGCCAAGGGGCCAAACAGATTGCTCTTCAGATCAAAAGAGATTAAGGTGAAGTGGAGAAAAGATGTAGACATTCCTAGAGGAATGACAGGAAAGAGCACATCTTCGTCATCATCACCAGCAAAGGCGCTGGAGAGCATCAGAAAGGCTGACCCCGAGGAAGGTGACAAAGGCCTTATTGCTAGACGAATGGGCCTGGCCAAGAATGGAAGACCTGCCTGAGGGCTGAGCCCCAATCTGCGAATGCCTCGGTTCTCATCAGAAAGAATCTGCTCCCGCTGTGTGCCAGGGAAGTACACTGTTTCTCCTGCTGGTGTCTAAAGGGGACTCAGCTCTTCCTGGGGAATCATCTGAATGAGGTGATGAAGCAAAGTCAAGAGCTTATGAGTGTCCTAGGGGCTGGGAGAAACAGTTTCCACACGGATACTAAAAACTGGGGGCCGGCACCTGGCTCCAGCTTCACTGTCAATGCAGCTCTGCTCCACACACGCAAACTCGGTGTCGGAATAATAGTATCAGACAAGTAAGTTCCTATTTACTTCCCATACTTGGGTATTCCCTTTTGAATGTCTTTAAACAGTATAACCTCTACTTCTTATTCATGCATATATGTGTGTACATGTGCTCATGTGTAAGGGTGCATATATGTGGGGCATGTACGTACACATGTGTGAATATATATGTGGAAGCCAGGGGACAGCCTTGAGTGCCATCTTTAGGAATGTCATCCACATCTTTGAGATGGGGTCTCTCATTGGCCTGGAGCCCACCAATTGGGTCAGACTGGTTGACCAGCAAGGGCTCCTCCTGTCTCTGCATTCTCATGTGTGGCATTATAAGCATATACCATCATGCCTAGAATGTCTACATGAATTCTGGGGATTGAACTCAGATCCTGAGGCTTATCAGGCAGTCCCTTCATGGCTGTCCCATTTATCTTTAAATATCAACTTGACACAATCTAGAGCCATCTGAGAGGAAAGCCTCCACGGAGGATTGCCTAGATCCTGTGGGCGTGTCTGTGGAGTGATTGCCTTACTAACTGATGTAGAAAGTCCTAGACCATCGTGGGTGATGCTGTACCCCGGGTGGTCCTGCACCGTATAAGAAGGCGAGCTAAGCATGACCCCGAGACTGAGTCAGCAAGCAGTGTCTTCCATGTTTTTGTGGTACTTCTTTGACTGTGATGGAGGTAACGTTGCACAGAATAGCAAGCAGGCTTGCCTTCAGGTTCCTGCCTTGAGTTCTTGCCTTGAGTTCCCGCCTTTACTTCTTAAGTGATAGACTGTAACCTGTAAGATGAAATAAACCCTTTGCTCCCTTCAGTTGCTTTTGGTCAGAGTATTTCATGACAGCAACAGACAGGAAGCTCCAACACAGACTGAGCTCTCTTTCTAGCCTCTGAATAATATTCTTTACAGAAGAGTAGTCCTTACTTTGCTTAAAGGAACTAAGAACAATAAATAGTCTTAGTTAGGGTTTCTATTGCTGTGAAGAGACACCATGGTCATGGCAACCCTAATAAAGGAAAGCATTTATTTTGGGCTGGCTGACAGTTATTATTATCAGAGGTTTTTATGTCATTGCGGGAAGCAAGGCAGCACACAGGCATACATAGTGCTAGAGAGGTAGCTGAAAGTTTTATGTTTTGATCCAAAGGCAACAGGAAGTGAATTGTCTCACACTGGACATAGCTTAAGCAGAAATGAGATCTCAAAAACCCAATCCCACAGTGACAACTTCCTCCAAGGCCACACCTACCCCAACAAGGTCACTCCTCCTAATAGTGCCACGCTCTAAGGGGCCATTTTCTTTCAAATCACCATAACAATTAACTGTCAAAATATTGTTTGTTACTATGGGTACTGCTCAGTTTTATGTCAGTTTGACACAAGGTAGAGTCATCAGAGAGAAGGGAGCCTTGACTGAGAACATGCTTCTGTATGATATGGGTGTAAGGCGTTTTCTTAATAAATGATCAATGGGAAAGGGCCCAGTCCATTATGGTGGTACCACCCCTGGGCTGGTGTTCCTGGATTCTATAAGATACCAGGCTGAGCAAGCCAAGGGAAGTGAGTCAGTAAACAGCACCCCTTCATGGGCTCTGCATCAGTTCCTGCCTCCTGGTTCTTGTTCTGCGTGAGTTCTTGTCCTCACAGCTTCCGATGATGGATTGTTAGAGGAAACAGTGAGAAAAATAAACCCTTTCCTCCCCAAGTTGCTTTGGTCGTGGTATTTCACCATAGCAATATGATGTCCTAACTACCACATGATGTGTCCAACATTCCAGTTTAACCTTACGAGGTCACCATGTTTCAGATGGAAAAACTGATTCTTGAAGGTTAAGCAAGTTGCTTTGATGAATCATGGAGCTTGGGTTTAAATCTTTCATCACCTGTATCATCAGAGTGTAAAGAACATACACACAAAAGCCACTTCCCTAAATAATGACACTGCTGTTTTGTTTTATGATGTTGAATTCCCCTCTGTATACCATTGGTTAATAAAGAAGCTGTTTTTGACCAATGACTTAATAGACTATAGCCGGGCTGAAAGATATATATATATATATATATATATATATATATATATATATATATATATATATATATAGAGAGAGAGAGAGAGAGAGAGAGTAGGTGGAGTCAGAAAGAAGCCATGTAGCTGCCTGCAGGAGACAGACGCCTCCGCTTGAGCCTGTCAAAACCTTGCCGGTAAGCCACAGCCACGTGGCGATACACAGGTTAATAGAAATGGGCTAATTTAAGGTATAAGAGTTAGCCAGAAATACACTTAAGCTATTGGCCAAACAGTATTGCTATTAATACAGATTTCTGTGTGATTATTTCGGGAGTCTGGGTGGCCGAGAAACAAACAGGCAGCCACCCCCAACAGTTCTATAGCTGCTTTCTCCTGGGACATGTATTTGTGGAGGGGGTATTTCAAGAAACTCACAAGACTCACAATGCCCTCCTCGAGGTCCTATAAAAATGTAAAAATCCATTGTGAGCAGGGAAACATTCAGTGGGACCCTAGTGATGTAGCTTTTATGAGTCAGCACCCTTGCAGGGTAAAGGCTTTTGGTTGGTGCAGTTGCTGCATCAACCATTCTCCTTGAGTAATCTTGACAAATTCAATGGCTCACTAAACTGGTCTTGTATGCAATCTCTCATTGGTTACTGTGTCTGGGTGAATAAAAATAGGCTTTCCAGGATACAGATCACAATGCAGTCAGAGTTTTCCACCAGTGGCAATCCTTCTGGAAGCTATCACTTAGAGAAAGCTTCCAAGACCCTTTGGGCTTAGAGGAGAAGGGAGATGCATGAACTTAGGCTTCTGCACAAGAGAATGACCTCTTTGGCCACCTCTCATTTCCCAAGCTCCCTTCTCTCCCATTAAATATCCCTCAGTATTATTAGCTGTGGGTCTCTGTTAGGATAGAATCTCCTACAAAGTGTTTATCTTCCCATAGGTCCTGGAAAACGGGGAATATTAGCATCTTCTTATATGGAAAAGATTTATTTCTTTTTCTACTCAAAGCAGTTGTCTGAAGATAGTCTCTGTAGAGCTGGTCAGAGCTCTCACCTAGCTTGTAGCTGCCACTGGTTGGAATGACTCCATAAAGGAATGTGACTTTTACGTGGGTTGACTTCTTGAGGAGACACTGTAAAGAAACAGACCTAAAGCCACCATAAGCAATGGATTTCTCATAAAAAAAAAGCTGCGAACATTTTAATTTTTCTCATTTTAGAGCTATCCAAATTGGCTGGAGACCACATTTCATCTGGGAACGATGCACATGATGGATTAAAAAGCATTTTAAAAAGAGGAACAAGGGGCGTTCTACAGAGAGATAAATCCTATACTCACTCTCTGACACTTTAACCATTTTCTCTAAATTAAGAGCTCTGGGTTTATTAGCAATCCCTTTCTTGGCTTGTGTAAAGAAACCCAAGCATTTCATGTTTCCCCATGTGCTCATTAACAGGGCTTCCCTTACAGTGTGCAGCGGTCCCAGTGCCAGGGATACCTAATTAGTATCATATCATGTTGAGCCTGAAGGGAGTTTATCTAATCAATTCCTTTCATCTTTTAGGGGAGGAATCAAGCTGGTGTGGTGATTTGTCACCCTTCTGGGACCAGAGCTATGGCTCCCCATCTCCACTTGGTTCCCAGATATTCAGCATCAAGAAAGTCAGTACTTGAGGGTGGTTGGTGTATACTGCAGACCCCTAGCAAGGTAACAGGATTAGACTTCAGTTGGGTATATGCTAAGCCTATAGAAGGAAAATAAAATATCCCCCTGTCCTAAAGATAAGGCCAAGGATGCCGTGGAGGCTGACAGAGGAGACCTACGGCCCTGGTTGGGCTCCCAGGGATAGGAGTGTCTGGCGAAATCTTACCATGAACCACACAAGACGTTCAACACTTTGCCACAAGTCTACAGAGCCATATTCTAAGCCTTATAGCATCTTCCGTTTACACAAAGAGACAAATAGGACTTGTAAGTGACTTTTCCAAGGTCCTACACCAATGCCAGTCACTAGTACCCCAGCTAGCCTACTGGCCTTTCCAGATAGCAAACTTTGTTCTTAGAGATGACAAACGAATAGAAGCCCTTCTGGAAGACATGGTGACTGTTGAGGCCTTTTCAGTAGGCTGCTTGTGCTTTTAGACTGACTTAGATATCACAAGTTTACCAAGATATTCTGTGTACCTACAGAGAGAGCCTGAGCTGAACTGATCTTGCGGCCTGGCTAGACCTAATCGTAAATTCTACCTCCAGTGCTTTGGCCAGAAAGAGTCAGCCTGGGCTAATATCGACTCACATTCTGAAGGCAACATCTAAAAAGTGTCTTAGTTAGGATTCTATTGCTGTGAGGAGACGCCATGACTGTGACAACTCTTATAAAAGCAAACATTTAATTGTGGACAGTTCAGAGATTGAGTCCATTACCGTCATGACAAGAAGCATGGCAGGGTGCAGGCAGGAACGGTGCTGGAGAGGGGTGGGAGTTCTACACCTGGATCCTCAGGCAGCAGTAAAGAAGAGTGAACCACCGGGCCTTGGTTGGACTTCTGAAACCTCAAAGCCCACTCCCACAGTGACATACTTCCTCCAACAAGGTCACACCTCCTAGTAGTGCCCCTCTCTACGGAGGGGCATTTTTATTCAAATCACTACAGAGAGCTAGAGTGGGGAGGACCAGAGATTTGGTGTGATCGTAGGAAGGAAGGAACAAAGGTCTAGTTTGTGTTTGTGTGTGTCTTACAGTCTGCTGTAAACGGTGGGAAGCCAGCGTGGTAAAGGTAGCAGGTTTGCACAGGACCGAGAAATTCTAATTCTTTTTGGCTGGATCCTGGTTTAGTTGCTTATTTTGTTGGTTACCATTTCATAACACTGATAAAGTGCATATTTGTTTAGGAGAGAGGACACAAAGGACCTGGATATGGATGAATACAGAGAGGCCCCCTGCCCAGGAAGTCTGTTAGATGTCTGGTGTTCGTCTCAGGGTTTACAAACGTCTTGCTGACATGGCTTGGATCTCAAGGATTTCCTGCTACATCCTACTACAGCTCCCCAACTCATGTGTTGAGGATTTAGTTTAAAGCTGGTTGTGCTATTTACATTGGATCTTAAGGGATTACTCCACGGATCCATTCATGGCTGAATGGGTTCTTAGAAAGTGGGCCTAGTTGAAGGAAGTAGGTTAGTGGGAGTGTCTTTGAAGGTGTATTTTCTTCTACAGATTGACATCCAGTTTTGCCAGCACAATTTGTTGAAGATGCTCTCTTTTTTCCATTGTATACTTTTAGCTCCTTTATCGAAAATCAGGTGTTCATAGGTTTGTGAGTTAAAGTCAGGGTCTTCTATTCGATTCCATTGGTCGACTTCTCTGTTTTTATGCCAATACCAAGCTGTTTTCAATACTGTAGCTCTGTAATAGAGTTTGAAGTCAGGGATGGTAATGCCTCTAGACAATCCTTTATTGTATAAGATTGTTCTGGCTATCCTGGGTCTTTTGTTCTTCCATATAAAGTTGATTATTGTCTTCTCCAGATCTGTGAAGAATTTTGATGGGATTTTGATGGGGATTGCATTGAATCTATAGATAGCTTTTGGTAGAATTGCCATTTTTACTATGTTGATCCTCCCAATCCAAGAGCAAGGGAGGTCCTTCCATTTTCTGGTGTCTTCTTCAATTTCTTTCTTCAAAGACTTATAGTTCTTGTCAAATAGATCTTTCACTTCCTTGGTCAGGGTTACCCCAAGATATTTTATGCTATTTGTGGCTATCGTGAAAGGTGATGCTTCTCTAATTTCCCTCTCTGTTTCCTTATCCTTAGTGTATAGGAAGGCCACTGATTTTTGGAAGGTGTATTTTATCCCCAGGCAGTTCTCTGTGCTTTCTGTTTCCTGCCTGCCCTGAACCGAACAGCTTTCTCCCGCCTTGCCCTTCTGCCATTGTTTCTGCTTTACCTCAGGCCGAAAATCAGCAGAACCCATCTACCAAGGACTGAAACCTCTGAAGTCGAGAGCCAAATCAGCCTTCCCTCCTTTAAGTTAGGCTCCAGTTGACAGGCTGCTTTTGGTTACAAGTTTGGAGCCTAACACCAGGCAGATTCAGCTAAAAGGGGGCTTGAACGGTTTATGCAAAACAACCCAGAAAGGATTATGGTGCACTGGTTGCCGGGATGATTGGAGATGGCAGATCCCAATGCCAGGCAAAGAGCAACAGACCTTTTCTATGTCTTGTCTCCTTTTTGTGCACTAGCTTATTTGAAAAGTTCGAGATCAAAGCTATCCATAGCTTTTCTACCTCCCCTCGGGTGAGTCGCAGGCCCTCTTCGTCTGTGCTTCCAGTAGAACTCTTCAGATGACCAATGACTGTCCTACTCGGGTCATGAGCACCCACCCCGACCCGTCACGTGACAGAGGCATGGTCTTAGAAGCGGGTGCCAACTCCTTTTCCCACACATAATGGGGCAGACAATAGAGTGCAGCTGTCCTAAAGGAAGGCGGGGCTCCCAGGATCACGGAAGGCCGCTGTGCACAAAGCAGATTTTCTTAGAAGGGGAACAGTGGCCTGACAGACTTTCTGTTGCAGAAAAGGTCAAAATGTGATTCGATGCTGAAAAAGCACTTTATGACAGAATTAAAAAGGGGAACGAAAGGGAAATGAAGTCATCGTTGGTTTTATTAGGAACAAAGCAAGACTAACATTGACTGTCCTGGCAGTTGGAGAACTGGCGTTTTGACAACCCCCAGCGGGGCAAACTGTAGCCCAGGGAAGCTGGTTCCGCCGAGCCCTGAAATGTTCTGATCCAAGGGGGCACTACTTGTATGGAGCTTCTCCTCACTGTGGCTTATAATCATGGCTCCCAAGGTAGGAAGTGACGGGGGCCACATATCAACTCTTACACCTTAATTATTCTGACAGGCAGTTGCTGCGAAAATTTAAAGATTAAACATAGGGACCAAGCTTTAAAAGAAACAAAAATTAAGGCTCCCATTTGCAAAGAAATGTCTAGGCTACCTTCTCTCCTGCCATTCCCGCTCATCCAACAGATAGTCACAAACGTCTACACAGATGGCTGGCTTTATTAAGGCCGAGAAAAACGAGCCACTTGTCCTTCTGAGATGTGCTGTGGTCAGAGGAACCGGTTCTTTCAAGGCCAGCTTAGGTCCTGCCCTGCTATTTCTCCCCCAGCCTGTTGCCCAGAGCTCCCTCTCTTCCATTCAGGCACACAGAGCTCCAGATCTGCAAGCAGGGAAGGGGGCCACCGCCTCCCTGTCCCCTCTGCCGCCTGCATGGCCTTGGAGCCCACACTCTAGCCCCCTCTGATTTCACCGGGGCCGCCCACCGGCGCTGACCCCGGGCAACAGCTGCAGGTAGCAGAAGTGCCCCGCCCCATCGGGCTCCGCGACTGGGGACACCGCCCCTCTCCAGGCTCTGGGGCGCGCGGCGGGCAGTGGCCCGCGCAGGTAGAGCTCGGCGCGGCCCCGAGACGGCGCGGCGGGATGGGGCGGCCCGGGGTCTGCCGCCTCGTGCTGCTCGCCGCTTGCCTGGAGCTCTGCGGGCCGCGCGGGGCGCTTGGAGGTACGCGCCCCAACTTCCCTTCCCCACCCGGGGCGGGCCAGGCCAAGCTGCGCTGCGCGGAGTGGGTGGGCGGCCGGGTTGGGGCGCGGGCCGGGGAGGCGGCTGGGAGAGCGGGACGAGCGGCCCCGGACCCCAGGAGCACTCAGGCCCGGTGTCCCCGAGCTGGCCGTAGAGGGAAGACGCAGAGTGGCCCTGCGCACAGGCTTCGCGGCGGTCGACCACTTGCAACTCCCAGCCTGGGCCTGCGCCCCACCTCCTCCCCGCGAACTCCAGGAGTTTTAAGGTCGGCCATCTGACCAGCAGAATGGCCGACTCCTGCGGGCGGCCCTGGATAGTCCTTTTTAGTTCGGCCCGGGAGCTGTTTGGTCTCACGTGACCTGAGAGGCGTTGGGGACTCTTCAGTTCATTTAGGATATTCTTTGACCCCCTGGCTCCTTGTCCCTTTAGTCCCACCTTAGAGGGCCTTAGCTTTTCTGAGCCCAAATACTTAGTGTTTTCTTTTTCCGTGGCGTTTTGCCTACCTTCCAGATTACTAACCACGTGGTTCTTTAAACTTGCATGATTGCGCCCTAGTTCCTGGGCCTTCCCACCTTCAATCCAACAAACGTCTTCCAGAAATTCTAAATCACAAGCATTGCATGTCTGTCGTATTTTCTATAAGATTCTGAAGTCTTAAATTCATTTTCAGGGTGGCCATGGCCAAACAGCATTGCCTCAGGTGATCGTTGCGTGATAACGTCATTTTAGAGTGACGCTCCAGGGGCCATCTAGGTTCTGGAAGGCGCCTCACCCTCCTGCTTATTCAGGTGGTGAGGAGGCTGCTTAGAAAAGCTTTGCACCTTCATCGCCTTCCTTCTTATTTCTGCAGGCTTTCCTGTCCCTTCTGGTTCCTTTCTGTGGGTGTGGCAAAGGGCCGGAGGTCTGGAACCGCAGTAACTGAAGGGACAGGTGTAAGAAGTAGAGGAGGGAGTCTCCAAAGGGCAGCGAATGGCCTTTGACGACCCAGATGGTATCAGACAGGGAACCAGTAACAGTGTGGGGGCAACGAGAAGCTCCTGGCTTGGCAGTCTGCTGGGTGTGGGCTTCAAACCCAAGGGCTTTCTTCCCTTCTCAGTTACTCTGAACGGTTGCTTCTCTGAGTCTTGGCTTTGCCTCTGTACATTCACTGTAGTAATAACGTCCTCAGAGAGGCTTAACCAAACAATGGCTTAGCGGACTGAGAATGCTCAATAAACACTCATTTTCAGCTTTCCATATTCATTATTCCCCCTTCTTCCTCTTCTATGCAATTAACGTGGCTAGGAGACAATAGGTTGATAGTCCTTTAGGTTAGGTGTGGGACTAAAGAATTCCACAGCAGGGACTTTAACATGTGTGTTCTTCATCTATGGCCCCCACAGCATGGCAAGTATTGTAGACCTAAGCCTTGCCAAAATCTACTTTGTGATGCTTGGAAGAGTGTTTTATTATTATTCTTTTATTTTTGGTATATGGGTTGTAGGGGGAATAGGAGGCCCTGAACTCCATGTCCAGGACCCCAGAGCCTCAGATTCACACAGGACAGGCATAGCCTTCCTCTGGTCCATGTATGGATGTTGATAGTACGTTATGTGTAGAAAATGTTCACTGCAGCCCCACCTCAAACCCCAGTTTTGGCCTACAGAGACTGCTCCTGAGATAAGCTGAACTTGTCTCCTTAATCCAGACGGGTACCACAAGCCCAGCCTTCTTGTTTATCTGTATGTAGTAATAATAACTCTCTCTATATATTCAATCCTATATAATAAATACATTGAGCTTCTAGGTCAGACGATCTGACCCCAGCGTTCTTTCTGTGTGTCGTTCCGTCTGTGTTTATTCCTTCCCTTCCCTTACAGACGGGCATGGATGTGGCTATGGGTGGGTGTTTTACCTTCATATATGTCTGTGTCCCTACACATGTGCCTGATGTTGGAAGAGACCAGAAGAGGGGATTGGATACCCTGGAACTGGAGTTCCAGATGATTCTTTGGCACTGTGTGCATTCTGGGAATTGAACCCAGGTCTTCTGGAAGATCAGTTCTTACTTGTAACTGCCGAGCCATTCCTCCAGTCCTGAGAATATTTTCCTGAGTTACCACATGTGTAATTTGAATTCATTCCCCCGCTTGTCTCCTTGAATAATTGAGGGTGCTTTCTTGAACAATTGAATCACAGAAGAGAGCTATGTTCTTAGTCTTGAAGGGTACAGGGTGATGGATAGGCCAGCCTGGCAACTCACCACGGCAGAAGCCACCGTTGTCTGCCAGTGGAAATTGTCCAGTAAAAGTACTTTTAGTGCAGGTGCCTTAGGTGTTCTATTTGTGAACCATACTATTGCCCATTGACCACATTGGAAGATAAGAAGCGATTGTGCATTGCAACTAGGTGCATATTATCAGTGGTTTATTTTTGCTTTGTTTTCGGTATGTCGAATTTTGACCACTTTCTTGTCAGATGTTGCTTTTGCATCCCAACAAGGCTGAGTGGGCACTTGTTCCAGAAGGAAAGTGCCAGACTGACCTGCTGCTCCTCGTCGCTGCTCTTTTCATTGTTTTTAATGTATCTTTACCTGTGAGTTGTTGGAAGGATTTTTAAAACATCTTGTATTAATTATTCTGCTGTGTGAAAACACCCAAGGCTGGATTTGTTGTAAAGAAAAGAAATTTCTTTAGCATCTGGCTTTGGTGCTGGCTCTGGTAAGGGAACCATGGCAGTGGAGTTTATGGCGAGGGGAAGCCAGAGAATGTCCAGGGCGGGGCTTGTCTGGCATTTTAGAACACTTCTCTCCAGAGAGCTGGCAAGGGTTCTCGAAAACTGCCCCAGTCTCTCCTGTGAATGATGCCTTACATGACCTGATGATCTTCCACTAGTTGCCACCTTTTAAAGAGGTTCCATTACCTCTTTTGGCATAGTAGAGACAAAGCGCCCAACTCTTACAGTTGAGATGCAGACCACGTCTAAACCAAGACACATTGGCCTTATTTGTTGTCTTGAGGATGTGTTTACTTACAGTGAGATAATGGCTGAACCTAGCTAATCAGGCAAGCCTGCACAGGTGGAAGTGAATCCCAGGAGAGGAGAGGAGCACCAGCCCACTTCCCATACTGTAGAGTTCCGTGTTTGCCTTTGGAAGGCTTGTGCACCAAGAGGCAGACGGCCATTTCACATGTCAATAGAGACAGAATTTCAACCACGTTGAAACAAACAAAGTTCTTTTTTGCTGTTCTTATTGCTTTGGTTTTTAGATGGCAGCTACCTCAGATGTCTTCATATATTCTTTCAACTCTGCAGTAAATATCCTGGCAGTCCTTTTCCAATTGATGTCTCAGAACTGGTGCACAGATTCAGATTCTTTTAGCAGCAGGTGGCACATGGCACAAGGTGCTGGCTCCTCACAGTTGAAACGCCTACCGCCTGACCACGGGTGCACAAGAAACAGATAAGGGTCATAGAATTCCTGCAAGGGCTTTAGAAGGCAGGTGCCTTGGGAGAGGAGCAAGAGAGAGCCTGGGAAAGGCTGGACGAGCTGTCAACCTCAGCTCTTAGGCACTGTCACTCTAGGGAGGATGCCTGGGTCCAGCACTGACGATGCATGTCTGGGGTGGAAGCCGGGCAGCAGATAACCGTATGCAGAGCGTGGATGGCTGGGCACAGGCTCTGTGGTACAGCAGAGGAGAGGAAGCTGGTGGCTCAACTAGGGCAGGCAGCATCAGGACTACATCACTCACTTATTCAGCAGAGACTGTTTGCATCAGAGACTGCAGGAACTGCAGCTCCCAGAGTGGTGCCAGACACGGGAATCCTTCATTGAGAGGCAGTAAGGGTGGAGTAACTGCTGGTTTGACTTGGTAGCCTGAGGACCTAAGCCAGAGCAATTGCACGAAGGCTAGTATTTGGGTGGATCAGAGAGTAGAGAGCCTGGTGGATTATGGTTTGCAAAGAGCCAGGGGACTGCAAATGGCTTGACCTAGATCACCCTGGGCACTGAAGATGTTTTAGTGTGCCTGACCCTCCTGCCCTCTGCTCTGTCTTTGTCCAACAGCATCAGCTGCACAGTTATCACAGGGGCCTGGTGCCAGAGCTGCCCTTCACAGCTCACTGGACAAATAGTAAACCTCCTGCCGTGCAGCTACAGAGCAGATTTTAGTTCATTGATTTCCTGCTCGGATTTAAATTGAATGGAGCAGAGTTTGTGTTAGTCTGCCTGGAGGTTGCCTAGGGAACCTAGCATGTTTCTGCTAAGTTATTGCTTGCTTGTAAGTTTTCTTTTCTTTTTTTTCTTCATGAGTGTGATGTTTTATTCCAGTGCAGGGCTCTTCTTAGAACTTTGTCTTAGGATTTTGTATGATGCCAGGGAACGTGGTTTTTTTTTTCCCCCAATTTCAATTGGAGATTTAAAGATACTAAAATTATAGAAAAGTAATTCTAATTTCCATATCTAATAGACCTGGAGTATTTTTCTAAATACTTCTTTAATTAATTTATATCCTAGAGCCACCAGATCCTTTTCTCCAAAAGGCAGAACTCATGTCTCTGTAACTGAAAGCTACCTAAGGCTTTCCGTTGTTCCCAGAACCTTCTTACCAGGCCCACCAGCGAGGAACCTTCTGCTTACCAAGGTGGTAAGTCATCTCTTTGCTCCCTGAGCTTGTATGCGCATCAACAGTTCAAAGCACAGAGTCTTCTCATCCCAGATTGCCACCCCAGGAAGCTGCAACCAAACCCCAAATCTGGAGTTGATTAGGATTGCCTTCAGGCATCTCCCTCTCCCTCCTGCAATGATCCTATTCTTTAACCCTCTCTGGAGCTCACTCATGCCTCATCCCTTTCTGGGCACCCCTTTGAGCCCTGTTTCAGTACTGTCACCTGCTGAGTTATGGTCTGATGGTGTATTTCCCTATCGATTCCTTTCTGATGCTCTTTCGACAGAGTCCTGATTTCCAGGCAGTCATTTCTAACGTGCGCTGGACATAGTTCTGTGCACTGAGAGTTAGGTGCTGATCTGACTGACTAGATTTTGATGTCCAGATCTTAACATCCCATTTGGGGTGACATGTTCTTGGGGCCAGATAACAACCGCTAACACAGATTTTTTTTTTTAAGTAGAGATTTGTAAAGGCCATTAAAGGAACAGCCAGTCACTCTTGTTGTAAAGGTTTAAATGGTGAGAGAAGGCCCTCCATATGGAGGAGGCAGCTGCAAGTTGCTGCAGGCTCAACTGTACCTGTCCCTTTCAGCATGTACTGAGCCAGACAGGACCTTCAATCCTTTGTGCTGTCTGTCCATTCTCTTCTTTGTTTTCTCCCTCTGTTCCTCCTCCTGTTCTATCTTGCCCGGAACCGGAAACCTCCCACCCCATGTCCTTTATCCAGACTGAGTGGTCTAATTAATAAAAACTGTGATTGCTTGATTAGCTGTAGTGGTTTGAATGTGATATGCCCCACCTCCCCCCCACAGGCTCATGTGTTCCAACACTTGGTCCCCCACTGGTGATGCTGTTTGGGAAAGTCGTGGACACTATAGGGGGGAGTGTGCCACATGGGAATGGCCTTGAGACTTACTGGTCTGGCCTCACTTTTCACTCTGTGCATTCTGAGTGTGGATGTAGTGTGACCAGCTAGCTTCCTGCTCCTGCCTCCATGGTGTCCTTGCTTGCTGCCATGTTTTCCTGGCCAGGATGGAATGTATCTATCTAGAACCGTAAGAAAAATTATCCCCCCTTCTCCTTTAGGTTGCTTTCCTCAGGGTATTTTCATCACAGCCACAGGAAAGCAAGACAGCGACAGTCTCTTGTGTGTACCTTTGAGTCTTCAGTACCACAGAAATCCTTGGGCTCCTTTGTGGACCTGGGAAAGACACACAGCTTTGATTGCTCCCTCCCTTAGTTCCTAGCTCACCCAAAGCAGCTCCCATCCTACCAACTCCACTGCTTCAGGGCCCTCTTCTTTCTGGGAACCTTTTTACTCTGATAGGCAACCAGCTGTTAGGTGAAGTCTTTACCATCTGCTCTTGACGATTCTTGGCACATGCTAAGCACTCAGTAAATAGTAAGGCTAATCCAAACCCAACCCAAAACAAACACAAAAAACAAAATCCAACAACAACAACAACAAAACTAGGAAGACTTTGGAAAAACAAGTTAGAGTGAGGCAAATACGATGACTGAAAACTGTTCCAGGGAGAAATCCCAGGCCAATATAAATATTTGCCTCCCAGGAGTACTGTGGTTTAGTTACCTTGTTACCAAACACGGTTGGCATTGTGCATTTTACCCCTTATTTCAGCACACAGGACAGCACACAGTGTCTTTGGCTTTCTGGTCAACCTAATTAGATACTACAATCGCGTCCTCACCTTCACCAGAGCTCAGATCCCCTTTCCCTCCAGGAACTGACTGCACTTGCTTTCCTGTTTATTCAAATTGTTATTCTGAGATGTGTATTGGGGCCTGAGAGGATGGGGTCAATGTGGAGGTAACTGAGGGCATCAGTGGCTTCAGACTGTCCAGCCAGAAATTTTAAATCCACTTCCTTGTTTTTTTCTGTGGAGGCGATGGAATTTTTTGGCTGCCAGCTGGAACTGGAATTGACTAGTGCCAGAGAGGTGAAACGTGGGAAAATATAAGGATATTGTTTACGAATGTTATTTAGTCATCTCAGCAGTAGATCAGTAGATCTTATGATTTCAAAAACATTTCCTGGCTTTGAACACTTAATAATACAGTCTCCAGGCCTGTCAGAAATTGGGAAGTTGTGGGGGGGAGGGGGGAAGATTCAGGAGAATAAACTCAGCTGCCTGGGAGGATAGTGATTGCTCGCTTCACCTTAATGACTTTAGCTCTATATCCTAGTATTGAGTTTACTTATTAATATATTGATTGACTTTTTGAATGCATTTTTATCAGTTATGTTTGTTTTAAGTACAGTATATAGTGATCAATTCCAGCCCCCTTTATCCTCCTTCTTCCCAGCTCCTAGTTATCTCTTTCCTACATTAAGGATGAAAACAAAAAAAGGAAAAAGAAAAGAAAAAGAAGATTTCCACATACGAGAGAGAACATGTTTGCACATTTCCCTAACCTAATGTTCCCTGCTTCTACCCATTTTGCTGTAATTAATTTTATGGCTGACTAATAATGCATTATATATCTAAATATTATCTCTGTCTGTCCAACATCAATGTACCATGATTCAGTCATCCACAGTTTATCTAATTTCATTTATCCATTTGTCTGCTGCTGAGTTTTCCTAGCTGCTGTGACTGGCTCTGCAGGAAACATGGACGTGTATGTAATTCATCCCTTGCTTTCCTTCCATCCCTCAGATATTTTCTCTGAATGGGAAGGCTGGGTTCTATGGTGGCTCTGTCAACTATTTTGGGGAATCTCCATATTGATTGTCCTAATTTACATTTCTTTTTTTTTTTTTTGGTTTTTCGAGACAGGGTTTCTCTGTGGTTTTTGGAGCCTGTCCTGGAACTAGCTCTTGTAGACCAGGCTGGTCCCGAACTCACAGAGATCCGCCTGCCTCTGCCTCTGCCTCCCGAGTGCTGGGATTAAAGGCGTGCGCCACCACCGCCCGGCCTAATTTACATTTCTTGACAGTGCACAAACATTCCTTTACTTCTGCATATACTTAGCAGAATTTGTTATTGCTTCAGTATTCGTCATTCTAATTGGGGTAAGATGATATCCTCGCTCTGAACTGAATTTTCGGAGTCACTAATCACATCAAACATTTTTCATGCATCTCTTGGCCATTTGTCTTTCTTCTTTGAGAAGTGTTTGTTCAGATCACTAGTAGGAACTTGTTTCTTTTGCTCTTGAGACTCTGCGCTCCTGTGTATTTGGATACCAGTCCCCTGTCAGGTGAGTAGTTGGCAAACATCATCTCTCATCCTTCAAGCTGTCCCTTCTGTGTCAGTCGTTTCATTTGCTGTGCAGGAGGTTTTTATTCTGAGGAAACACAGTCTTTGCTGTTTGTTGTGCGACGTTAGAGTCCTTGCTATCTTTCAATATCAGTGAGATATTTGAGGTATTTCCTTCTTTATTTTCTTCTAGTAATTTGAGACTTTTCAGGTCTTGGATAATTCTGAGTTGATTTTTGCACAAGGGGTCAAGTTCCATCATCCAGTTTTTCCAGTGCTGTCTCTCCAGTGTATGTTTTTGATGCCGTTATTAAGAATCGACTTGTTTCTGGAACGCCTGCTATTCCCCCTGGTCTTTATGTCTGTTTGTATACCTGTGCCTGATGTTTGGTTACCATGGCACTGCAGTATGCCTTGAAATCAAGTATTGTGATGCTTCAGACCTTTTTTTTTTTTTAAACCATTTAGGGTCTTTGGTGCTTAATATAAAATTAGGGTACTCTGTAAAGAGTATCATTGACATTTTGGTAGAGACTGCCTTGAATCTGTAAATCAATTAGGATAGAATATAAATTTTTTAATAATACGATTTATTCCAGTTCATGGACATGAGATGCCTTTCTTTTCTGTGTGTGTCTTTGATTTCTTTCTAATTTTCCTTTTATTTCCTTGGATAAATTTATTTCTAGGTGTTTTATTTTTGTGTATCTTAAAAAAAAAAACCCTTTTGCTTCACTGGTCTTTAATCCATTTTTAGGCCCTGTCTTGTCTTGTTTATTTCTTCTCAGATATTTGATATTTCTTTCCTTTGGCTTACTTGGGGTTTGATTTGCTCCTAGGTGCTTGAGATGTATCATTAGGTCGCATGTTGAAAATTTTTCATTTATTTTGAAACACACTTCCTCTGCTTTTGCTGTGTCCGATATGTTTTGGTAGATTATTTTTATTTATACTTTTTTGAATTTCTCTTTGAAATCTATCGATAGTGACACTCGTCCTAATTGTCCTTTCAGTCGAGGGTGGTTCGGCATCGAGTCCCTTCCAGAGTCTACTTTTTAAGGCCACTTTATTTTTTTTAAATATTTATTTATTTATATGTACACAGTGTTCAGCCTCCATATATGCCTGCAGGCCAGAAGAGGGTACCAGATCTCATTACAAATGGTTGTGAACCACCATGTGGTTGCTGGGAATTGAACTCAGGACCTCCGGAAGAGCAGTCAGTGCTCTTAACCTCTGAGCCATCTCTCCAACCCCCCTTAAGGCCACTTTAGTGCCCGTTAGTTTTCATGGGAAGCTAAATCTCAGATGGAACTTGACATGCAAGAATTTTATTAGGGGGAATCAACCTTGTCAGAGGCAAGGGAACAGACTTAGATAAAGAATTTGAGTTGCTCTTCGGTGTTAGCGAAAGCCTTGGCTGCCCCTTTGGCTGGTTCTAGTGAAGAGGGACCCCTTAAGTCTGCCCTGAGTGAGGGAAGAGAATGCTGTGTCTTGATACCTCATGCCGGTCTGTGGGCTACCCTAGACAGCAAGGGTGGCCTTTGGCAAGGCAGCTTTCTTCAGCAGGGTCAGCCCATGATGAGGAAGACAATATGAAGCATAGCCATTGTGTAGCAAATTTACTGACCTGGGTTTCTCTTCCCTGAAGCATCCTTCTATGGCGAAAGCTACGTGGGGCTCAGCATCACTGAAGTCTCCTCTGGGCTGTCGCTTCAGCTGAGATTTCAAACCAGCAAGCCACAAGGCTTGCTTTTTCTTGCAGCTGGGAAAATCGACTATTGCCTAATAGAGCTTCTGTCGGGAATATTACAGGTATTTATTTTAATCTTTAAAATAAATAAGAATTCAGTTACTGGAGAACACAAAGCCACATAGAAATAGAACAAACCATTTCTCATTAGAATAAAGTGATATACCATTTAGTTAGAGTGGGATTGTCTCAGATGTTTCCAGTGTATCTTAAATATTCTGACTTTGAACTTGTCCACTTCAGTATATAATCCATAACTATAGGAGGTTTTCATGTCTATTCACTCTCACTCTCTTCCCCTTCCTCCCCCCCCCTCTCCCTTCTTCCCTCACCCCCTTTCCCTCGCTTCTTTCTCTTGCAAAAATAAAATACCAGAGGCTGGGTAGTTTAGGTAACTCATAAAAGAAATAGACAGTAGATTGGTTTTGGGGCATGTAGGA